>NC_048580.1:36382970-36682970 GCF_013265735.2 Oncorhynchus mykiss | reverse complement strand
TACGGGGCAAACTACGGGAGTGTCTGTGTGCTACTGCTTCCATCATACCAGAGAAAGAAATACAGAAACTGGGTTATATTAGCCATGTTGGCCAATGGGTGAGTTTGTTTGCTGCACAGGGGACAGAGAAAACAGTGCCACTAATGTGGTCTGGGTTTGAGGGGCCAGACAGGAATCCCACTTTATTAGAGCCCAGGGATCTGGGCTGACCCATCCCCTCAGAGTATCCGTTACAAGCCAACAGACAGATAGGGCATGTTGCTGCTGCTCATTGTTTCCCATGGAGAGAGAGAGAGAGCGAGAGAGAGCGAGAGAGCAAGAGAGAGCACGAGAGAGAGCACGAGAGAGAGCGCGAGAGAGAGCGCGAGATCTCTCTCGCATGAGAGAGAGCGCGAGAGAGAGAGCGAGAGCGAGAGCGAGTGCGAGAGAGAGAGAGAGAGAAATACATTTCAAAATACCAATTAGGATTTGGCTAAACATACTTTAATCAGTCATAGAGCCCATTGCCCTTTATGGTTGTGAGGTATGGGGTCCGCTCACCAACCAAGACTTTCCAAAATGGACAAACACCAAATTGAGACTCTGCACGCAGAATTCTGCAAAAATATCCTCAGTGTACAACGTAGAACACCAAATAATGCATGCAGAGCTGAATTAGGCCGATACCCACTAATTATCAAAATCCAGAAAAGAGCCGTTAAATTCTATAACCACCTAAAAGGAAGCGATTCCCAAACCTTCCACAACAAAGCCATCACCTACAGAGAGATGAACCTGGAGAAGAGTCCCCTAAGCAAGCTGGTCCTGGGGCTCTGTTCACAAACACAAACACACCCTACAGAGCCCCAGGACAGCAGCACAATTAGACCCAACCAAATCATGAGAAAACATAAAGATAATTACTTGACACATTGGAAAGAATTTATAAAAAAACAGAGCAAACTAGAATGCTATTTGGCCCTACACAGAGAGTACACAGCGGCAGAATACCTGACCACTGTGACTGACCCAAAATTAAGGAAAGCATTGACTATGTACAGACTCAGTGAGCATAGCCTTGCTATTGAGAAAGGCCGCCGTAGGCAGACATGGCTCTCAAGAGAAGACAGGCTATGTGCTCACTGCCCACAAAATGAGGTGGAAACTGTGCTGCACTTCCTAACCTCCTGCCCAATGTATGGCCATATTAGAGAGACATATTTCCCTCAGATTACACAGATCCACAAAGAATTCGAAAACAAATCCAATTTTGATAAACTCCCATATCTACTGGGTGAAATTCCACAGTGTGCCATCACAGCAGCAAGATTTGTGACCTGTTGCCACGAGAAAAGGGCAACCAGTGAAGAACAAACACCATTGTAAATACAACCCATATTTATGCTTATTTATTTTATCTTGTGTCCTTTAATCATTTGTACATTGTTAAAACACTGTATATATATATATAATATGACATTTGTAATGTATTTATTGTTTATTTCACTTTATATATTCACTTTATATATTATCTACCTCACTTGCTTTGGCAATGTTAACACATGTTTCCCATGCCAATAAAGCCCTTGAATTGAATTGAATGGAGAGAGAGAATTTTTAAAAACTTTTTTCGGGACTGGGAACCCACAACACAATAAATATTCAAACAAACAATAACATGGTTTATCATCAATTAATAATAACACAACACCAAATCTTCATCCACAGTACCTAAACACAACAGCCTCTGAATACCCCAAATGCTCATAAACAGCCCAATGTTATTAACAAGTTTGTAATAGGCAAACTCAACCCTCAGTCTCGCTGCCAACATCGCCTCCAGCATGCCCACCCCCTCCACAGACCACTGTCCTCGAAGACTGTTTTTCTGTGTCTTCCAAAAGTTCATTTTGCTGCCCCTGACACAAAGTTATTAAGCAAGAGAACTACACCCTTCGACTAAACCTGTACTTTAACCCACATGTTAACTGTTGGGAAGAGAACCAACTAGTGATCAGGTCAATCATCCCCACCAACCTGGGACACTGTCAGAACAGATGAGTTTCAGACTCAGCACAGAATGGACAACCCTCCCTCAACAGTAGGATCCAGGTATAGGAGATGCAGAATGGACACCCCTCCCCCAACAGTAGGATCCAGGTGTAGGAGATGCAGAATGGACACCCCTCCCCCAACAGTAGGATCCAGGTGTAGGAGATGCAGAATGGACACCCCTCCCCCAACAGTAGGATCCAAGTGTAGGAGATGCAGAATGGACACCCCTCCCCCAACAGTAGGATCCAGGTGTAGGAGATGCAGAATGGATACCCCTCCCCCAACAGTAGGATCCAGGTGTAGGCGATGCAGAATGGACACCCCTCCCCCAACAGTAGGATCCAGGTGTTTTTAGATGGATGTAGGTGGCTATAGCTCCATGTATTATCCTCCATTGGAGGTCAGCTGTCCTCTTATCAATAGGCAGTTTGTATAATGATCGCCAAAAGCCTTACGGGGAGGCACCTGGAGCCAACACAACCGCCCATCACACCAATTTGACCCCTTCCAGGGAAGAAGCACGGGACACTTTTACACATATTATCTACATGGCCTTCTTTCCCACCTCCTTGAACTCCCCCAGCTCCGGGGTATCGAAGGAAGGCAGCATCCCCACGTCCTCCTCTAATGCCCCCACCGCAGCACTAACATTCAGCACAGGGAACACATCATCCAGACCCTCCGTCCACTAATCAGAGTTGAAAGTATCAGTCACATACTGCCGATGAAGTACTGGCAAGGACCTCAGCTACGACCTTCCTCAGTAGACAAGATGATCGGATCCCCGCTCTTTCTCCCAGATCTGCTCCTGCTCCACATCAGATGACCCAGCCTGGTACACCCCACACCTACCAGGCATGAACGTAGGCTGGCTAAACCCACGGGACTGGATGACAGTGACATGCATCAGATGACCCAGCCTGGCACACCCCACACCTAACAGGCATGAACATAGGCTGGCTAAACCCATAGCACGGGACTAGATGACAGTGACATGCCGGCCTTACGTGACATGTCCAAAACTCTCCAAGCCTGCATAAGACTCATAGAATGAAGTCAGGCCAGACAAATCACCCTCCTCTAGCTTTGAGAGGAATAGGTGCTTGTCTAAGCTCAACAGCCCACTCTCCTCATCGATGTGTAGGCTGTATCCACCCAGCTAGAACCGTCACAGTGCAACAGTCTCTGGGCTGCTTGAAGCCTGAAAGCTTGAAGCCTGAAAGCCATAAGGACCCATTTCCACCTAGACAATCTGACACCTTCTCCACTACACCCTCCCAGTTATTTTTTTGAAAGACATCGGAGCCCCCTCCAAAAAACAAAGTCTTCATCCCATCTCTGCCCTACTGAAGCCCCCTGGTAACTGTGGAGTGGACCCTATCTGAAGCTGACCTGCCCACAGAGATTCACTCTTTTCCCCAAATCACTCTAGCTGTGGAGGCCCCCTCATACACACTTACAGCGTTTGAGAGAACCTTAACATCCTTACCCCCTGTAATAAAAACTGTCATGTCATCTGCACACGCAGACACACAGACAACAAAACATTGGTTCAATTGCAAGACAATATAGCTGCCCTGAAATCGGGCATCCTTGCCTGATGCCCCTTTGGACAGGGATGGGGCAGCTCAAACCACCCCCCACCTTCACCATATATGAGGCCCCAACATACAGTAAACTCATCCAAGACAAGAAAAACATCCCTAAACCCAAAAGATGTCATTGTTTTGAACAAGTACTGGTGGTCCACACAGACAAAATCCTTCTCCTGATCCAAAGAAAGTAAACCCACATTTACATCAGACAGTTTACAAATGTTTAAAACATTTCTTATCGGGAACAAGTTATCAACTATAGAGCGGTCAGGTACACAGTCAGACTGAGCCTTGTGGACCATCAGCCCCAGATACTCTTCAACCTGTTTGAATATAAATATAATTTTATTTTCTGCACACAGCAATGCAACAGGTCGGCAGTTGTTTAAAAATCCCCCTTTTTTGGCAACAATGAAAGCACAGCACATTGACAGGATACAGGAAGAGAACCCTCGTGAAAAGATTCACACACCAATTCATAAAAGTCCTCCCCAATAGACCCCCAAAAGTGCCAGGGACTCGGCCTGATGAGAGCTACATAACTGCTGTGGACAGCTCCTGCAGAGTAATGTCAGAGTCCAAAGCAACTCTCTGCTCAGGGACAATTGAGGAAGTCGATGTAACAACTGTTCAGTACACAGAGAATCACAATCCTCCGCCTTATAGAGGACAGAGTAGAAATCCATGGCATGTTGGCACATCGGACCGTCATCCGTGGTCACCTTCCCATCAGGGAGACGAAGGCAGACCGTCTGTTTGTGTTGTAATGTAGACTGCCCTAGTGGGTAAAATGCTAAGAGCATCCACATCCTTGAGGGTAGCAGAGCGAGACCTAATCAAGACACCCTTCACTCTTTCATGTAGAAACGACCTCAGTTCATGTCTCTTGTCCTGTAAATTCATGACTAATCCGGGGTCATTCTGACTGAGCATCTTCAATTCAATAGATTTGAGGACCTGTTCAACGGCCCTGTTAGTCTCTTTAATAGTCTCTTATTAATAATAAGCAGTAACCCGTTGACAAAAGACAAGTGTATCTGCCTTCCCAACCTCCCACCATTGTCTCAAGGACTCAAAATCCCATTTAATACCCCTCAATTTTTCCCAAAACAAAAATACTTTTCACAAAAAAATGGCGTCATCTAATAACTTACCATTAAAATACCAATAAGATGATGACCTTAATGGACATGATAAGTGAATATCAACAGTATCAATCAGTGCTGTAAAGTACTTAAAGTAAAAAATACTTGAAATTACTACTTAAGTAGTTATTATTTTTAACAACTTTTCTTTTTACTCCACTACAGTCCTAATGAAAATAATGTACTTTCTACTCCATACATTTTCCCTGACACCCAAAAGTTAGATTTTGAATGCTTAGCAGGACAAGAAAATGATCTAATTCACTTAAAGAGAAAATCCCTGGTCATCCCTACAGCATCTGATCAGGCGAACTGACTAAACACAAATTCTTTGTTTTGTCTGAGTGTTGGAGTGTGCCCCTGGCTCTACGTAAATTTAAAAAAACAAGAAAATCATGCCATCTGGTTTGCTTAATATAAGGAATTTGAAATGATTTATACTTTTACTTTTGACACTTAAGTATATTTCGAGAAATTACATTTACTTTTGATAATTAAGTATATTTAAAACCAAATACTTTAAGGCTTTTACTCAAGTACTATTTTACTGGGTGACTTTCACTTTTACTTGAGTCATTTTCTATTAAGTTATCTTTACTATTACTCAAGAATGACAATTGGTGATCCACCACTGGTAACAATATGGTGATCAGAAAAACCCACAGGAATAATGTCACACCTTACAACCCTACCACAATAGTGCTCAGATAAATACAACCTGTCTAACCTTGTTGCACTGACACAACATTAACTTTTAGCCATGTGTACTGATGCCTAACTTTGGCATTTCTTACTCTTCACACATCAGAAAGCTCAAACTCAGTAAATAGACCAGACAGACAAATTGCTGACCGAAGGTGAGGTTCTTCAGCAGTGCGATCAACAGCAAAATCCACTGTACAGTTCCAGTCCCCCCCCTAAAACCATAAACCCCTCTTGGTCACACTGTCTTAAGGTTCCTTTTATTAGGAGCATAAACATTCAAAAAAACATTGAACAAAACATAACATCCGCCTTGACCAATAAAACATGACCCTTGGCAATCTCTGTTTTAGATACCACAGTCACCTCTAAGCCTAAGGAAAACAAAATCGCCACCCCAGTACTGAAGTTAGTACAATGAATGAGTGAGTATATGCTGCCCCTCTCACCCTCATTGGCCTCATCACTATGTATCTCCTGTAGAAAAACTACATGAATCCTTTTCTGTTTTATTGCTTCTAATGCCCAAGCCCTCTTATTCCTGTCCCTTCCCCCATTAATATTGAGAGAGCCTCCCCTTAGTACCTCCATATAGAAAAGAGAAAGGAAAAGCAGAAGTAACCAGACAAAGAGAAAAAACACACCCTATGAGGCATGATCATCATAGTTTTAATTGTCTCTGAACCAAACCACATTTCTCACCACCTTTTGCTGCCATGACAGCAGTAACACATTTCCTCAAGAGGAAACGCTTCTTCTCACTCAACTGGTCTAACCACACCGTCTTCTGTAACACCACAGCTGACCTCACAAACTTAGCAACATCAAAAATATCTGCCAATTTAACAGATTTCCCAGAAGTCTGATCCATGTACCTCATCTAGATTGTAAATTGAGTCGACGCCAGCTGTTATTATATCAACAGGGAAATCAGACATGTTCATATCCTTCTCCCGATCCTCCTCAACTGAGGCCCTGGACCCCTGACTCACATATGACACATCCCTCTCAACACTCACCAGCTGCTATCATATCCACAGACATGTTAATATCCTTCTCCTGATCCTCCTCAACTGAGGCCCTGGACCCCTGACTCCCCTCTGACACATCCCTCTCAACACTCCCCACTTGCACCCCATCACTCGTACTGGGCATCTCCTCCTAGACCTGGGATACTAGCTCCACCTGAACCCCCTCCTGTACCCCATTACTCATAATGGACATCTCCTCCACGACCTGGGAGACTAGCTCCACCTGAACCCCCTCCTGTACCCCATTACTCATAATGGACAACTCCTCCACGACCTGGGACACTAGCTCCACCTGAACCCCCTCCTGTACCCCATTACTCATAATGGACATCTCCTCCACGACCTGGGAGACTAGCTCCACCTGAACCCCCTCCTGTACCCCATTACTCATAATGGACATCTCCTCCACGACCTGGGAGACTAGCTCCACCTGAACCCCCTCCTGTACCCCATTACTCATAATGGACATCTCCTAATAGCTCGTGCTACTAGGTGACCTATACTGGGACATGCTTAACACCCCGGCCATCCTACAAACTAAGCTTGATGCCCTCAATCTCACACAAATGATCAATGAACCTACCAGGTACAACCCCAAATCAGTAAACACGGGCACCCTCATAGATGTCATCCTAACTAATTCGCCCTCCAAATACACCTCTGCTGTTTTCAATCAAGATCTCAGCGATCACTGCCTCGTTGCCTGCATCCGTAATGGGTCTGCGACCAAACGACCACCCCTCATCACTGTCAAACGCTCCCTGAAACACTTCTGCGAGCAGGCCTTTCTAATCGACCTGGCCGGGGTATCCTGGAATGACATTGACCTCATTCCGTCAGTAGATGATGCCTGGCTATTCTTTAAAAGTGCCTTCCTCACCATCTTAAATAAGCATGCCCCTCTCAAAAAACTTAGAACTAGGAATAGATATAGTCCTTGGTTCATGCCAGACCTGTCTGCCCTTGACCAGCACAAAAACAACCTGTGGCACTCTGCATTAGCATCGAATAGCCCCAGTGATATGCAACTTTTCAGGGAAGTTAGGAACAAATATACACAGGCAGTTAGAAAAGCTAAGGGTAGCTTTTTCAAACAGAAATTTGCATCCTGTAGTACTAACTCAAAAAAGTTCTGGGACACTGTAAAGTCCATGGAGAATAAGAGCACCTCCTCCCAGCTGCCCACTGCTCTGAGGCTAGGAAACATTGTCACCACCGATAAATCCGCTATAATTGAGAATTCAATAAGCATTTCTCTACGGCTGGCCATGCTTTCCACATCGCTACCCCTACCCCGGTCAACTACCCTGCACCCTCCACAGCAACCCTCCAAAGCCCTCACCATTTCTCCTTTACCCAAATCCAGATAGCCGATGTTCTGAAAGAGCTGCAAAATCTGGACCCCTACAAATCAGCCGGGCTAGACAATCTGGACCCTCTCTTTCTGAAATGATCTGCCGAAATTGTTGCAACCCCTATTACTAGCCTGTTCAACCTCTCTTTCGTATCATCTGAGATTCCCAAAGATTGGAAATCTGCCGCGGTCATCCCCCTCTTCAAAGGGGGTGACACTCTAGACCCAAACTGCTACAGACCTATATCTATCCTACTTTCTAAGGTCTTCGAAAGCCAAGTTAACAAACAGATTACTGACCATTTCGAATCCCACCATATCCTCTCCACTATGCAATCTGGTTTCAGAGCTGGTCATGGGTACACCTCAGCCACGCTCAAGGTTCTAAACGACATCATAACCGCCATCGATAAGAGACATTACTGTGCAGCCGTATTCATCGACCTGGCCAAGGCTTTCGACTCTGTCAATCACAACATTCTTATTGACAGACTCGACAGCCTTGGTTTCTCAAATTATTGCCTCGCCTGGTTTACCAACTACTTCTCTGATAGAGTTCAGTGTGTCAAATCGGAGGGCCTGTTGTCTAGACCTCTGACAGTCTCTATGGGTGTGCCACAGGGTTCAATTCTCGGGCCGACTCTCTTTTCTGTATACATCAATGATGTTGCTCTTGCTGCTGGTGATTCTCTGATCCACCTCTATGCAGACGACACCATTCTGTATACTTCTGGCCCCTCCTTGGACACTGTGTTAACTAACCTCCAGACGAGCTTCAATGCCATACAACTCTCCTTCCGTGGCCTCCAACTGCTCTTAAACGCAAGTAAAACTAAATATATGCTTTTCAATCGATCGCTGCCCGCACCTGCTC
The DNA here is from genome assembly GCF_013265735.2 of Oncorhynchus mykiss. Lineage (NCBI taxonomy): Eukaryota > Metazoa > Chordata > Actinopteri > Salmoniformes > Salmonidae > Oncorhynchus > Oncorhynchus mykiss. Next base: position 36,674,235 of record NC_048580.1, on the reverse strand, counting down.
GCCCGTCCAGCATCACTACTCTGGACGGCTCTGACTTAGAATACGTGGACAACTACAAATACCTGGGTGTCTGGTTAGACTGTAAACTCTCCTTCCAGACTCACATTAAGCATCTCCAATCCAAAATGAAATCTAGAATCAGCTTCCTATTTCGCAACAAAAGCATCCTTCACTCATGCTGCCAAACATACCCACGTAAAACTGACCATCCTACCAATCCTTGACTTTGGTGATGTCATCTGTAAAATAGCCTCCAACACTCTACTCAACAAACTGGATGCAGTCAATCACAGTGCCATCCGTTTTGTCACCAAAACCCCATATACTACCCACCATTGCGACCTGTACGATCTCGTTGGTTTGCCCTCGCTTCATACTCGTCGCCAAACCCACTGGCTACAGGTTATCTACAAGTCTCTGCTAGGTAAAGCCCCGCCTTATCTCAGCTCACTGGTCACCATAGCAGCACCCACTCGTAGCACGCGCTCCAGCAGGTAAATCTCACTGGTCACCCCCAAAGCCAATTCCTCCTTTGGTCGTCTTTCCTTCCAGTTCTCTGCTGCCCATGACTGGAACGAATTGCAAAAATCTCTGAGGCTGGAGACTCACATCTCCCTCACTAGCTTTAAGCACCAGCTGTCAGAGCATTTTACAGATCACTGCACCTGTACTTAGCCTATCTGTAAACAGCCCATCTATCTACCTACCTCATCCCCATACTGGCATTTATTTATTTATTTTGCTCCTTTGCACCCCAGTATCTCTACCTGCACATTCATCTTCTGCCGATCTACCATTCCAGTGTTGAATTGCTATATTGTAATTACTTCGCCACCATGGCCTATTTATTTCCTTAACTTACCTCATTTGCACTCACTGTAGATAGACTTTTTGTTTTCTTTTGTTCTACTGCATTATTGACTGTATGTTTTGTTTATTCCATGTGTAACTCTGTGTTGTTGTATGTGTCGAATTGCTACGCTTTATCTTGGCCAGGTCGCAGTTGCAAATGAGAACATGTTCTCAACTAGCCTACCTGGTTAAATGAAGGTGAAATAAATAAATAAAAATAAAGTTGGCTGGCCCTCGCTTCATACTCGTCGCCAAACCCACTGGCTCCATGTCATCTACAACACCCTGCTGGGTAAAGTCCCCCCTTATCTCAGCTCGCTGGTCACCATAGCATCACCCACCTGGAGCAAGCGCTCCAGCAGGTATATCTCTGGTCACCCCCAAAACCTTTACTTTACTTCTTTAAGAAGTACACCATGCTCAACCATACGATCAATAAGACTCTTCTTTAAGAAGTACACCATGCTCAACCATCCAATCAACAAGACGCTATTCTTTTTTTTTTACCCCGTTTTCTCCCCAATTTTGTAGTATCCAATTGTTGTAGTAGCTACTATCTTGTCTCATCGCTACAACGCTACAACTCCCGTACGGGCTCGGGAGAGACGAAGGTTGAAAGTCATGCGTCCTCCGATACACAACCCAACCAGCCGCACTGCTTCTTAACACAGCGCGCATCCAACCCGGAAGCCAGCCGCACCAATGTGTCGGAGGCTATACCGTGCACCTGGCAACCTTGGTTAGCGCGCACTGCGCCAGGCCCGCCACAGGAGTCGCTGGTGCGCGATGAGACAAGGACATCCCTACCGACCAAGCCCTCCCTAACCCGGACGACGCTAGGCCAATTGTGCGTCGCCCCACGGACCTCCCGGTCGCGGCCGGTTACGACAGAGCCTGGGTGCGAACCCAGGGACTCTGATGGCACAGCTGGCGCTGCAGTACAGTGCCCTTAACCACTGCGCCACCCGGGAGACTAAGATGCTATTCTTTAAGAAGTATACCATCAACAAGACTCTTCTTTAAGAAGTACACCATGCTCAACCATCCAATCAACAAGACTCTTCTTTAAGAAGTACACCATGCTCAACCATCCAATCAACAAGACTCTTCTTTAAGAAGTACACCATGCTCAACCATCCAATCAACAAGACTCTTCTTTAAGAAGTACACCATGCTCAACCATCCAATCAACAAGACTCTTCTTTAAGAAGTACACCATGCTCAACCATCCAAACAAGACTCTCTTCTTTAAAAAACAACAACAATGCTTTATTCATCAAAACCAGAGCAATTCCAACAAGAAATACAATATACCTAATTGTATCAAATACAATTCTCAGCATGCACCAGCACAGACAGACAGATTGACAGATTGACAGATTGACAGAATGACAGACAGACAGACAGACAGACAGACAGACAGACAGACAGACAGACAGACAGACAGACAGACAGACAGACAGACAGACAGACAGACAGACAGACAGACAGACAGACAGACAGACTCATACCCGGCCAAAACCAATATCATCCCATAACCTTCATTCCCTCAGCATCTTGTCTTACAAAAATGAAAACTGGTTTCCAAACTCATATTTAAAAGATAACTTTACAGTGCAGTTCATTACATGGACAGGCAATCTGGTGCTGAGGGCCACACTACTGCTGCTGCTGATGTGGAGCGAGGGCTCTCTCCCTTTCTCACCACTCTCCTTAACTTGCCTCGTCTGTCCAACCACTCAAAAGCTTTCGTCTTCTTCCATTCTTGTTTTCCCTAACTTTGTGTCTCTGTATCCTGCTTTCTCCCTCTCTTCTCTTTCCCTTTCTCTCTAGAAGTCTTTCTCCCCCTCGTCTCTTTCCCTTTCTCTCTAGAAGTCTTTCTCCCTCTCTTCTCTTTCCCTTTCTCTCTAGAAGTCAGTCTCCCTCTCTTCTCTTTCCCTTTCTCTCTAGAAGTCTTTCTCCCCCTCATCTCTTTCCCTTTCTCTCTAGAAGTCAGTCTCCCTCTCTTCTCTTTCCCTTTCTCTCTAGAAGTCTTTCTCCCCCTCATCTCTTTCCCTTTCTCTCTAGAAGTCTTTCTCCCTCTCTTCTCTTTCCCTTTCTCTCTAGAAGTCTTTTTCCCTCTCTTCTCTTTCCCTTTCTCTCTAGAAGTCTTTCTCCCTCTCTACTCTTTCCCTTTCTGTCTAGAAGTCTCTCCCTCTCTTCTCTTTCCCTTTCTATGTAGAAGTCTTTCTCCCTCTCTTCTCTTTCTCTTTCTCTCTAGAAGTCTTTCTCCCTCTCTTCTCTTTCCCTTTCTCTCTAGAAGTCTATCTGCCCCTCTTCTCTTTCCCTTTCTCTCTCAGTCTTTCTCCCTCTCTCTTATCTTTCCCTTTCTCTCTAGAAGTCTTTCTCCCTCTCTTCTCTTCCCTTTCTCTCTAGAAGTCTTTCTCCCTCTCTTCTCTTTCCCTTTCTCTCTAGAAGTCTTTTTCCCTCTCTTCTCTTTCCCTTTCTCTCTAGAAGTCTTTCTCACTCTCTTCTCTTTCCCTTTCTCTCTAGAAGTCTTTCTCCCTCTCTTCTCGTTCCCTTTCTCTCTAGAAGTATTTCTCCCTCCTCTTTCCCCCTCGCTTCTCTTTGCCCTTCTCTCTAGAAGTCTTTCTCCCTCTCTCTTCTCTTTCCCTTTCTCTCTAGAAGTCTTTCTCCCTCTCTTCTCTTTCCCTTTCTCTCTAGAAGTCTTTCTCCCTCTCTCTTCTCTTTCCCTTTCTCTCTAGAAGTCTTTCTCCCTCTCTTCTCTTTCCCTTTCTCTCTAGAAGTCTTTCTCCCTCTCTTCTCTTTCCCTTTCTCTCTAGAAGTCTATCTGCCCCTCTTCTCTTTCCCTTTCTCTCTCAGTCTTTATCCCTCTCTCTTCTCTTTCCCTTTCTCTCTAGAAGTCTTTCTCCCTCTCTTCTCTTTCCCTTTCTCTCTAGAAGTCTTTCTCCCTCTCTTCTCCTTCCCTTTCTCTCTAGAAGTCTTTCTCCCTCGCTTCTCTTTCCCTTTCTCTCTAGAAGTCTTTCTCCCTCTCTCTTCTCTTTCCCTTTCTCTCTAGAAGTCTTTCTCCCTCTCTTCTCTTTCCCTTTCTCTCTAGAAGTCTTTCTCCCTCTCTTCTCTTTCCCTTTCTCTCTAGAAGTCTATCTGCCCCTCTTCTCTTTCCCTTTCTCTCTGTCTTTATCCCTCTCTCTTCTCTTTCCCTTTCTCTCTAGAAGTCTTTCTCCCTCTCTTCTCTTTCCCTTTCTCTCTAGAAGTCTTTCTCCCTCTCTTCTCTTTCCCTTTCTCTCTAGAAGTCTTTTTCCCTCTCTTCTCTTTCCCTTTCTCTCTAGAAGTCTTTCTCCCTCTCTTCTCTTTCCATTTCTCTCTAGAAGTCTTTCTCCCTCTCTTCTCTTTCCCTTTGTCTCTAGAAGTATTTCTCCCTATCTTCTCTTTCCCTTTCTCTCTAGAAGTCTTTCTCCCTCTCTTCTCTTTCCCTTTCTCTCTAGAAGTATTTCTCCCTATCTTCTCTTTCCCTTTCTCTCTAGAAGTCTTTCTCCCTCTCTTCTCTTTCCCTTTCTCTCTAGAAGTCTTTATCCGTCCTCTTTCCCCCTCTCTTCTCTTTCCCCTTCTCTCTAAAAGTATTTATCTCTCTCTCTTCTCTTTCCCTTTCTCTCTAGAAGTATTTCTCCCTCTCTCTTCTCTTTCCCTTTCTCTCTAGAAGTCTTTCTCCCTCTCTTCTCTTTCCCTTTCTCTCTAGAAGTCTTTCTCCCCCTCTTCTCTTTCTCTTTCTCTCTATAAGTCTTTCTTGCTCCCACTCTGGGGGAGTGTCTGTGTGTGTGTGTGTTAGTAGTTTGTTGTGTGGGAGTGTGAAACGAGTCCTTTCACTTCACTGACACTTTGCAGATTGAGACGTCAGGGCCCTGTTCCGGCTGCAGCAAATGAGCGATTTTGATTCCAAAATGGGAAATCAAATAAATTAAAATCTAAATGTTTTGCATGTAGGGGTGGAGTAAGGGAAAAGAGAAGAGAAATAAAGTAATCTTTGGCTGAGTGGAGCGGGATAGGGATGACAGGAACCATTTCATATTTGAATATGTTTTTGTTTTTACTGTAAAAGCACATTGTGACAACTACTGATGTAAAAAGAGCTTTATAAATAACTGATTGGTATTGAGTTTTTTGATTCACTTGTTTTGCTTCGGCACTCTCAACAGGGGATTCATATCAGCACAGAGGTGTATACTTCCAGTAGGTTTCAGAAAGTACACGAGAAAGAGGTACATAAGAGAGCTTCAATCCAAACAGGCTTTTTCCTGTCTAGATCTGCCTAAATGATCAGAGTACTAGTAACATGCGCTGTCTCAAACTCTCTTAATATGCTGTCTCCAAAAAACATGAATTACAAGGCTACATTTACATAATTCAAAATAAAATATGAATGGAAAAAATTGCAGTATCGCTAATTGACTAATTCATCATGTGTCTTGTCAGTAAACGCTGTTCATTGTTCCCTGCATGAGCAGGTTTGTGCAAATGAAAACATTAGCATAGCATCTGTCATTTTATAGAAGTCTGGATAGGTGGGGTAATATGTGAGTAATTTGTTCAGCCATGATTCTATGTCTATTCCCACAACACGCATCACTAAAGTATTCCTTACATTTCCACTTTGCCACTCCATCTAGACTAAGATCTGAAACATCAGACTGATGGACAATGTCCTTTCACCACAGGATGCACCCTTCAAATATGTCTAAATGGCGTGATTTTTCTCCTTTTGTGAGGTGGTGTTGATTTGCGAATGTTAGCTAGCCGGGCTGGCCCACAGTCCTTTCCGGGAGTGGATCTCACCGTTGTTGCGGGAGAGTCCGAAGGTTCTGGGAAAGAGCGCCACACATTCAGGCAGAATGAAGCATTATTGGTAACTGTGCGATGAGCTTAAAGACACCTTTCCAGATCCTCTCCTTCCTACTCTGTCACACACACACACACAATCCCAAATCTACGCCGTCTTAAGAAACAATAGAGGAGCAGCTGATGAACAGCTTAGCTTCACTTTGGCCACGGAGCAACATCTAAAACCTGTGGTTCTTTTATCTTATCCCTTAATTGGCAGCAGCAGTTATCTCTCTCTCTCTCTCTCTCTCTCTGTCTCTCTCTCTCTCAAATGAATAACACGTCAAGCTTTTGAACCCAGATTTCAGCCTCGCGCCTGTTTATTTATCTATTTTCATCATACTCTGAGCAATAGAAGCCGGGATTGGCAAGTGACAGCCATGTCTAATATCTCTTTCTGCCAATTCAGCCCATTTTCTTTTTCCTCCTCCTTCTCCCTGTCACTTGATGTCTTTATGCCTAGAGGGAGAGAGGTTGAGAGTGCAGCAGTATGAAAGGGGGCTGGTGTGACCGGAGAGACTGAACCTACAGGAGGAGAGTATTAAAAGCAGAAGGCGGAGGGAGAGAAGCAGGGATGGGCGGGAGGAACGGGGGGAGGGAAAGTGAGGGCACCCCGCCTGGGCCCAGGCCTCTCCGCTGGCAGCCCACATCTTGGCTTGAGATGGCTTTTGTCATATGGGAGAAAAAGAGGGTCTCTTCTTCACTTGGACATGGAACAATGCAGGTTTTGTGTCGTCCGGGCTGGGGCGCTGGGTAGAGGAAGAAAGCCAAGGGTCCATCTTCATGAGGATTAGCCCTTTCTGGGGGTCCGGCAGATGTTGAAATGAGGATGATTTATTAGCCCTGTTGTGTCCTTGGTGGCACTTGGCCCAAGTCCCAGACTTAAAGAGTGAGAGACAAGGGGAGAAGGAGGGGGGGGGGGGCAGAGGAGGAGGTGGCCATGGATCAGAGAGACAGAGACATCTTAATACCTTCTATGGTTTTGGAGGCGATTTTTGCTCTCCGACCATCATGGGATTTTTGCCCAATTTCACTGAGAAAAAAATAACTGGGTCCAGGGTTATCTGCATCACTGAGCCAGACATTGTCACCCGGCGCTAACCCCCCACCCAGGCTGCTCTACCCTCCACTACCCCTTCATCCGTCCCCACAACACCCTACCCCACCTACCCAGACTTCTATAAAATGACAGATGAGTCAGTCATCATTCCCAACGGCAGAGTAAGATACCTCCCAAACTGACAGCTAACAAGTGCTAGACTGCAGAAAGGCATCCACACTCTGTGTGTGGGAATATGTGTGGGAATATGTGGGAATATGTGTGTGTGTGTGGTGTGTGGTGTGTGTGTGTGTGTGTGTGTGTGTGTGTGTGTGTGTGTGTGTGTGTGTGTGTGTGTGACCGAACAGACTCAACTAGGCCCTGTGGCCGGTGACCAGTATGTTGAAGGTGCTCCCCTTCCTTTAAAGACCCTTCTTCCAACTCCTGACTCTCACCCTCTACCCTGTCCCCCCTAAGGATGTTTAATCTCCTGTGTTGTTGTTCCACACTGACTGTCAGACCCCCTCCTAATAGACCACTGTGGAAGAGGTCAGGTAAAATGGGAGCAAGTTTGTTTTTCATCAAGGGCCACTGGGAAAGATTGATTGGCAAGATAATTTACTGCCCAGCGATCGTACCTTGTTCTCCTTCTCTCCTTCCCCCTTGCACCTCCCCTCTCCAGATCCAAACCTGCCTAGAGGAACAGTACGTGGATGTAGGGGTGTAGTAGTCAGAGGTTTGGGGGTTTCGCTGGAGCCACAAGGGGGAAAAAGACTGATTGCCTGTGGATTTCCCGAGACGCGAGGGGTCTATTGGCCAGACAGGACAATGTGGTATGTGACCATGTGACTGGGTAGAGGGAAAGAGCCTTTGACATGAATAAGAAGGGGGGGCAGGTCTGTCATGTGTCACGGCTACTTCTCCTCTCCATGTCGTGCTTGTATACCCTCCACACCTCCTCTTCTCTTACTACCCTACCACGGAGGCCCGCTGACAACATGTTGTTACTTCTCCTCTCCGTGTTGTGCTTATACACACTCCCCACCTCCTCTTCTCTTACTACCCTACCACGGAGGCCCGCTGACAACATGTTGTTACTTCTCCTCTCCTTGTTGTGCTTGTACACACTCCCCACCTCCTCTTCTCTTACTTCCCTACCACGGAGGCCCACTGACAACATGTTGTTACTTCTCCTCTCCGTGTTGTGCTTGTACACACTCCCCACCTCCTCTTCTCTTACTACCCTACCACGGAGGCCCGCTGACAACACGTTGTTAATTCTCCGTGTCGTGCTTGTACACCCTCCCCACCTCCTCTTCTCTTACTACCCTACCACGAAGGCCCGCTGACAACACGTTGAAACTTTAGTTCCATTTATTAATAGAACAAATACAGCGGGGCAAAAAAGTATTTAGTCAGCCACCAATTGTGCAAGTTCTCCCACTTAAAAAGATGAGAGAGGCCTGCAATTTTCATCATAGGTATACCTCAACTATGACAGACAAAATGAGAAAAAAATACCCAGAAAATCACATTGTAAGATTTTTAATGAATTTATTTGCAAATGATGGTGGAAAATAAGTTTTTATGTGATTTTCTTGATTATTTTTCTCATTTTGTCTGTCAGAGTTGAAGTGTACCTATGATGAAAATTGCAGGCCTCTCTCATCTTTTTTAAGTGGGAGAACTTGCACAATTGGTGGCTGACTAAATACTTTTTTACCCCACTGTACATTGTTACGTCATGCCAATAAAGGGAATTACATTGAGAGAGGGAGCGACACACACCATGACACAAGCTATCTGCAACTTCCTTGAACTATATAGTAGATCTGCCAAAGCCCAAAACCTCCTGAACCTGACTATTGCTCCCCAGACTCCTGGTAAAGTATTCTCTCTTCTCCTCTTCTCTCCTCCTGGCTCAAACTCCCGAGGCCTAAACGGAGGCGAGGGAGAAAGAAGCAAAGAAGCGGGAATAAAGCTGCCGTCCAATTTTCTCTTTCCTGAACCGCAGCGGACCTGGCCGGCTCCCGGCGCATCGCTGAATAAGGTGCTTCTGGTCGCCGCCACTTTTCACCGGGCTAAATGGTGTTCGAATTGTCACAAGTTGCCTTCCCCGTGTTTCGCGACCGACAACAACAGGGAAGACACAATCAAGACAGACAATGTTGAGTAAATAGATTTTTGGGATAGGTGAGGGCCTAGAGAAATAGACAAACTTTTAGATACAGCAATAAACCTATACAGAGTAAGACTGTTGATACATTGACTGGATGGGGCGCGGTTCAAACCCAAAGGTTAAGCCAATTAATTAAACAGAGTGATGTTCCGGATATGAAATAGTCTGAATAAAAGAAGGATATGCTGAATTTATTTGACAATATGTCACCCTCACTCAAAAGATCACTTCATTTTGGCGTTCAAACGCTCGGACTATATGAAGACATCTTGTACGTGATTATACATGATCAACAACATTAACTACTTCTGTGAAGACTTGTACGCGATTATACATGATCAACAACATTAACTACTTCTGTGAACACTTGTACGTGATTATACATGATCAACAACATTAACTACTTCTGTGAACACTTGTACGTGATTATACATGATCAACAACATTAACTACTTCTGTGAAGACTTGTACGTGATTATACATGATCAACAACATTAACTACTTCTGTGAAGACTTGTACGTGATTATACATGATCAACAACATTAACTACTTCTGTGAACACTTGTACGTGATTATACATGATCAACAACATTAACTACTTCTGTGAACACTTGTACGTGATTATACATGATCAACAACATTAACTACTTCTGTGAACACTTGTACGTGATTATACATGATCAACAACATTAACTACTTCTGTGAAGACTTGTACGTGATTATACATGATCAACAACATTAACTACTTCTGTGAACACAGAAACAGAACGGGTCATAATATAGTCATACATTCTGTATAATCGGGACACATATGTTTTAACACTTTGTCATACTTTACACATACAGGTAATGCGTAATGCATTATTAGCCTTGCACTATACGTATCTATGAACTGCTTACAATGTGTTAGTATTATTGTCTAATGCACATTAATCATGACAGTCCTGTTGCTTTTATTCCAGGCCTTGCTGACAGAACACTTAGCTTGACCTTTCCACTCGGGGAGCGCAAAGTACCCATTCTGATCTGTAGCCTCAAGACATCCACTCCCATTGTCTAGCCACACATCTACAGGTAAACAAGGCACAAACCCCCCAGCCGCTTCAAAACTCGCCACAATGGCCAGTTTTCCTCCCAATTTGCTGGTGGAAAAAGGCCGGATCAGGGGCCTTTCACAGACTCTGAGTGGAGGGCCTAATTCAGACTCAACCTGAACCTAACCCTTAATTTCCCCATCGACACCCCGGCCTATATTTAGGGAGCTCCTGACTGGCTTAGTCGTGAACAAATGAGGAATGAACAGAGTTCGCGCATGGATGAACATCATTCATGCAGACACACGCATACACCGAAAGTTCTCGTCCACAGACTCCTCTCTCTTTATCCCCCTTTCTAATTAGGCAAGCACACGGCCGAGTTCCACTACATCTCTCTGCCCCCCCAACTCCCATTTTCCCCCAACTCTTCACATATTTCTATTCCCTTTTCCTCTGACACACATTTGACAACCTAATCAACATCCTTTCGACCACAGAGCCCTGCACCCCGACCCCCCCCCCCCACCTCTCCTGATGTGTTCCTTCACAGCACTATGCCTTAAATAACTGCTAACTTCCAGGTTCAAGTGCTGTAATAAAAGCAATCAAGACCTTTCCCACAGATAGGTCAAGTGCAAGGTGCCTCACATGGGGGATGTGGGGATTTGAATTGCTGTCAGCGGGAATAGGAAAGATGCAGACTTCCGACTTCAGAGACGTGGGGTTGGAAGTTGATGATGTGGACCTCAAAACCTTTACATGGTGGAGCTTTGCCTGAGCTCCAGTCCCTTTTGGGGACTTTTAAGATGGAGGGAGGAAGGGAGAAAGGGAGACAAGCGTTGGCCATTAAGGAAAGGACTACAGGCCTGGTTGAAGGTGTGTGTTTCTGCTCTCTGTGTGTTCGGCAGTGGCAACACCAGATCAGCTTTCCTCCATTCTCCATTCAGTCTCTGCCGGCTCAGGATACTGAGACAGGAAGGAAGAGACGAGAGGTGTATCTCAAGATAGAGCAGGAGGGTGAGGAGGGGTGGGGGACTAATGAAAGGAGCCTGGGACAGGTAGAGCATTGTAACCGTAGAGCTGAAGCCATGCGTGTGTCTATTTGCGCGTTATGCAAAAAGTGGCCCCATGGTGAAATAGCCATGCTCTCCGAAATAAATGCTGTAGCTACTTTAATATACATCTGAGTGAAATATCTATGTCCTCTCCATGTGCTTGTTATCACTGTGGTAATTAGTTCAGATCAGGTATTTCTCAAGATCCAGAGACCTATAAAAAGTGAGATCCAACAATTTTGGTGGTTATACAGCACGTCAATCACTATATGGTATTTACAGGTGACCTAAATCATCTATTTAAACATGGCAACCAAAAAACAGTGTACAAAAATGCAGTGACCAAGGCAAGAGGGCAACAAAGCTGTGTTGAGGTAGTGTAGGAACGAGGAGGTGGTGTGGTCTGAAAGGCAACACCCTGCTACCTTCTCTGACCCTGCTGTCCAGCCACTCTGCCTTGGCTCTGCCAGGGAGAGGAGCGGTATTAGGTGGCCGCAGTAGAGGGGAGGCCAGAAAACCAACCCAATCTCTCTGGGACCGTTTGCTTTGATGTCCACTCTTTTCTCACAGTGCAAACTGAGAGAGGCGATTCATCAGCGAGGGAAAGCGGGTCGGCGGTTTGAAAATCAGAACTTTAAGTCGGTAGAGGTTCTGTGACAAGAACAAAAAAGTAAAGAAGTGTAAATGAAGTGTGCCGTGGTTGAAATATTGTTGAAAGAAAGAGGTTGTTACAAACAAATTGAAGATGTTGTGTGGTAGAACCTGAGTGTGTATGCAATCTGCTGAAGTGTAAAATTGTGTAACATTTACCTGTAGAAGACACAGCAGTCAGATGGGTCACATTTGATTTGGTTAGTCCATTATAGATCTACAGATGGTCATAATATCAACAAATGAGCTGTTTTTTGTATTATTATTTTTTTTACCCCTTTTTCTCCCCAATTTCGTGGTATCCAATTGTTTTAGTAGCTACAATCTTGTCTCATCGCTACAACTCCCGTACGGGCTCGGGAGAGACGAAGGTTGAAAGTCATGCGTCCTCCGATACACAACCCAGCCAAGCCGCACTGCTTCTTAACACAGCGCTCTCCAACCCGGAAGCCAGCCGCACCAATGTGTCGGAGGAAACACGTGCACCTGGCAACCTTGATTAGCACGCACTGCGCCCGGCCCGCCACAGGAGTCGAACTACTGAACTTACACTCCTCACCAAGCCCTCTTCGCTCCATCTCCCTCTCCTCAGGCCCACTCAAACCCTCCAGAAATGAGTTTGGAGGAGGTAGGGTGGTGGGTGTTGGGGGGATCTAGGTTTGTTTAAGGTCATGCAGACTTTGTTCCACCTGAGAGTTTATCTGGGCTGCGCGGGACAATAAGGTGCGTAATAGAAACCCAAGCTCTGCTGGCTAAATGACTTCACTGATAAGGCCGAATTAGAAGTGCCGGGATCCTGGAGCCCAGGAGAAGATCACTAGGCAGGAAGGGAGAAAAGAAGGAGAGAAAAGGAAATGCAGAGGAGGAGGAAAGACAGCAAGGTTGGGGGGGATCAATAAAGAATTACCCAAAAGGAGGCCTCTTAAAAGAATCAGGTGCGTCCTCTCAGTGTCTTGATGGCAACATTCCACAATCACCATTTTGGAAAAGATCAGCCACTCAGAACTACACTATATGTGCAAAAATATGTGGACACCCATTTAAATGAGTGGATTTGGCTATTTCAGCCACCCTCATTGCTGACAAGTGACAAATGCAGCTCACTAATGCTCTTGTGGCCGCAAAGGCGGAGGTGTTGCTAACATTTACCATAGCAAATTTCAATTTACAAAAACAAAATGACGTTTGTCTTTTTATTTTTTTAATTTCACCCCCTTTTCTCCTACATTTTTTGTGGTATCCAATTGTTAGTTACTATCTTGTCTCATCGCTACAACTCCCATACGGGTTTGGGAGAGACGAAGGTCGAAAGCCATGCGTCCTCCGAAACACAACCAAGCGGTACTTCTTAACACATTCAACACACACATTCAACCCGGAAGCCAACCAATGTGTCGGAGGAAACACCGTACACCTGGCGACCTGCTTGGCGTGCACTGCGCCCGGCCCGCCACAGGAGTCGCTAGTGCGCGATGAGACAAGGATATCCCTACCGGCCAAACCCTCCCTAACCCAGACGACACTAGTGCAATTGTGCGTTGTGAGACACAGAGATACAGAGAGACAGAGAAAAAGAGAGAGAGAGACAGAGAAAAAGAGAGCGAGAGAGACAGAGACAGAGAAAAAGAGAGCGAGACAGAGAGACAGAGACACAGAGAGACACAGAGAAAAAGAGAGTGAGAAAAAGACTGCACAGGCAACTCTACCCCCTAAATGACAGTGTAGGAGGATATGACCATAAATCAGTCTACCGACTCTGCACCCTTTCCAAAGTAAAGACCAGTTTGACACTTCAACAATTGAACACTGTTTTTCAAATGGTATATCGTCATTATGCTTTGCCTCTCGGGCCGTGCTGTTATTGTAAACATTCATCTTGAGGAGAGAATAACATGTCTGTTTTCCAGTGTGTGTGTGCATCCACGCTTGAATGTGTGTGAGTGGACACTTGGAGAGTGGTTGTTTTAATTAAAACAAAGTCCAAGATCCCCAGCGTGGTACAACAATGTATTCTCTCACTCACTCTCTCTTTCTCTCTCACACAAACACACGTACGCTTTCTCTCATACAAACACAGGCACGCTTTCTCTCATACAAACACGCTCACGCTTTCTCTCATACAAACACACGCACGCTTTCTCTCATACAAGCACAGACACGCTTTCTCTCATACAAACACACGCACGCTTTCTCTCATACAAACACACGCACGCTTTCTCTCATACAAACACAGGCACGCTTTCTCTCATACAAACACACGCACGCTTTCTCTCATACAAACACACGCACGCTTTCTCTCATACAAACACACGCACGCTTTCTCTCTCACACACGCACGCTTTCTCTCATACACACACTTTCTCTCACACAAACACACAGATGCTTTCTCTCACACAAACACACACTTTCTCTTTCTTATTCGCACACACACACACACACACATTTTTCCACATGGAAAAACATGCTGGGAAAGCAAGCAGGTGAGCCGAGAATAAAATGACAGCAGCTTCATGGCTAATTAATGAAATGCTTGTTGAGGTGAATGGAGAGTTGGTGAATGCTATCATGCTAGTCACATTTCCAAATGTAAGCATCAATCTAATTAACAACATAAACAGTATTTTCTGGCCCGGCAACAGAGGAATATCATTGTCTACTGTGGCCCGGGGCTAATGTGGACATGAAGTGGCTATTCATCATGACAGCCATGAATGATGGGTTTTCACTGGGATACAGACGAGGGAGGAGGTAGGGGAGGAATTGGGCAGCAGTTACCTGCGTTTGGCCACCAAGGACATGGGAGAAGGGGTGTTAAATTAATGTTTAGGAACACATAAGCACCTGAGCATTAGCTAAAGCGTGTCTCCGCTAGCTACGCGCAGGGGCAAATAGAAGGTAAAGAGACTGGAGTGAAGAGACTGGAAGGGCTGGAGTTGAAGACAAGAGACTATTGAGAGACAAAGTGTCTCAAAGTCTACTGGAACCAATTACTGAATAATAACATCAACAACTTGGAGGGACAATATTTATAGAGCTCGACCACTCCATCAAAGACAGATGACTTCCTCCCCCGTTGGCTTCCTCCTGAGAAACCCCTTCATTTCATCTGGAGATGAATTAACAGATGCTGGTTATGAACAAATGATAAGGCATCAGTGTTCTAATCAAAGCTGACATTTAATTTCCTGCTTGCTTTCTCGTTATCAATTACCATATTCGGGGGCATAATTGACATCGGTTCGAGGGGACGAGGTATTTCTTTAATACCTCCTAAGTAACTGCTGTGCTGTTTCTACAGCAACAGTGCCCATATGTTCAATGTTAGTTGTAATATGTTACCCTGGAGTGCTCCGAAGGCTGGGGCAATTGGATTAAATTGGCTAATAGCATGTTTAAAACCTACATAAATGAATGTGAATGGAAGACATTACTCAGGACTGAACATGCTGTATTATTTTTCATGTGAAAACTTGGGTTTCTTTTAAACATATATAATCATGATATAGAAAACCACAGTGTTGGTCAATAGGGTTGTTAAATACCACAAGATGAATATTCATGGTGTTATACAGTGTTGGTCAATAGGGTTGTTAAATACCACAATATGAATATTCATTACATGGTGTTATACAGTGTTGGCCAATAAGGGTGTTAAATAGCACAAGATTAATATTCATGGTGTTATACAGTGTTGTTATTCTGTCAGGTTCGTCATAACGAGGAGACCAAGGCGCAGCGTGATATTAGTATTTCACCAAACATTGCTGGTTGTCTGTATAGCTAGCTAGCGTAAGTGACAGGTGGGGTTGACGCTTCTCAAGTGCAGCCCAATTTTCCACCACACACAACTTTTCTTGCCTGACAAAGTAGCTAGCTAGCTATAGCAAGAAGTATTTCTCCTCGTAGTATCACCGTTCTGCTTTCGCTGCCTCTAACTCCTCCTTAGGACGGCGATACTCCCCCGGCTGTGTCCAGGTTCCTGTTCCATCTAATACCACCTCCCAGGTCCATTTCCCCATTAAGCGCTGTTCCTCCTTTTCACACTGCTTGGTCCTGGTTTGGTGGGTTATTCTGTCACGTTCGTCATAACGAGGAGACCAAGGAGCAGCATGATAAGAATACATTATTCTTTAATGAAAGAGAAACACTGAACAAAGTATACAAAACAACAAAACGAACCTGACGCTATACGACACGAGTGTTGACAGGCAACTACACATAGATAATAACCCACAAAACCAAAATGGAAATGGCAACCTAAATAAGATCCCCAATCAGAGACAACGATAAACAGCTGTCTCTGATTGGAAACCAATTCAGGCCACCATAGACCTACATATATCTAGACATACAAAAGCCCCATAGATATACCAAAAACCCTAGACAGGACAAAAACACCTAGACAATACAAACCTAAACCAACCACCCTTGTCACACCATGACCTAACCAAAATAATAAAGAAAACAAAGATAACTAAGGTCAGGGCGTGACAAATATAAATATGAACATGACTATGAATAATTAACTATTGAAGTCATTGTAGTGACCCAATTGAGATGGCTTGAAATTAAGGAAAAGCAGCCAACAAGTGCTCAGCATATGTGGGAACTCCTTCAAGACTGTTGGAAAAGCACTACAGGTGAAGCTGGTTGAGATAATGCCAAGAGTGTGCAAAGCTGTCATCAAGACAAAAGGTGGCTACTTTGAAGAATCTCAAATATAAAACATATTTTGATTTGTTTAAAATACATTTTGATTTGTTTTTCTTCAATGTAGAAAATAGTAACAAAATAAAGAAAAGCCTTGAATGAGTAGGTGTGTCCAGACTTTTCACTGGTACTGTATATGTAAAAATAATAATCATATATATGGAATTCCAGTTTAATTTAACATGGCGGAAAGAAACAGGTAGCCTTTCCAATGCTTTTTACTAAATATACATGAAATACTTAATCATTCAGCTTTTTCCCTTTTGGAATGGCCTTCAGAAGAGCTGCTCTTTAGACCTCATCAGTCAGGCTCTGATTTCATTAGTGAAATACTATGCTAATGACCCATTAACCTGAAGAGCTGCTCTTTAGACCTCAGCAGAGTCAGGCTCTGATTTGATTAGTGAAATATTATGCTAATGACCCATTAACCTGAAGAGCTGCTCTTTAGACCTCATCAGAGTCAGGCTCTGATTTGATTAGTGAAATACTATGCTAATGACCCATTAACCTGAAGAGCTGCTCTTTAGAGCTCATCAGAGTCAGGCTCTGATTTGATTAGTGAAATTCTATGCTAATGTCCCATTAATCTGAAGAGCTGCTCTTTAGACCTCATCAGAGTCAGGCTCTGATTTGATTAGTGAAATACTATGCTAATGACCCATTAACCTGAAGAGTTGCTCTTTAGACCTCATCAGAGTCAGGCTCTGATTTGATTAGTGAAATACTATGCTAATGACCCATTAACCTGAAGAGCTGCTCTTTAGAGCTCATCAGAGTCAGGCTCTGATTTGATTAGTGAAATACTATGCTAATGATCCATTAACCTGAAGAGCTGCTCTTTAGACCTCATCAGAGTCAGGCTCTGATTTGATTAGTGAAATACTATGCTAATGACCCATTAACCTGAAGAGCTGCTCTTTAGACCTCATCAGAGTCAGGCTCTGATTTGATTAGTGAAATACTATGCTAATGACCCATTAACCTGAAGAGCTGCTCTTTAGACCTCATCAGAGTCAGGCTCTGATTTGATTAGTGAAATACTATGCTAATGACCCATTAACCTAAAGAGCTGCTCTTTAGACCTCATCAGAGTCAGGCTCTGATTTGATTAGTGAAATACTATGCTAATGACCCATTAACCTGAAGAGCTCAACTCATGTGGCTTCTTCTTCTTCAGTCTACCAGACCAGGGTTCACATAGTATTTAGAAATGGTACTTTTATCATTTGCTCTGCCTGGAGTGCCAGATGGGCGGGTCAGGCACTCTTGAGACAATTCAATCTCAATTACGGACAATGTGTTTGAAATGGTTGGAAATGTCACTGATAGTCTTTAGATCAGGATTGTCCAAATAATTTTCCCCGGGGCCCGCATTCGGTCTCCAAAGAGGTCCGGAGGGCCGTACTGCATCAAAATTGGCAACAAATGTGTCCTCTATCGATAGGTTTTGGAATAGCCATTTATACCTGACTGTATAGTGACCAATAGAGAGCTGGACAGTCAAGAAACTGTATGAATAAAAGGTCCATTTTAATTTCTACACCGTTTTGATTTCGCTTGAGTTACTTTAAAGTATATTGAGTTCTTTGCCACCCCCTGCTTTAGACACCCATGGTCTTAACAGATAAGCTCCACCAATGTGTTATTAAGGGGACTTCCCTCACCTTGACACCCATAACCACAGTACAACATGCTAAGCATTATAGGAACTATAGTCCCGGGTTCAAACTGTTTTGAGCATACAACTTGGTTTAAATGTGATCCATTTTGCAGACAAACCACAATCTGGGCTCACTCAGAACCCACTCCCCTCACAGACATTGTCACAACCGGATGAAGATGATGATGATGTCATCGCCGAAACGTTGGTTTCAATAAAGTTCACTGGTTAGAAGAGTGTGGAGTGTGTGACTTTCACTTGACTGTTTTCTAAGTTATACACTGCAAGTCACCTCAAACGTGTTGACAATCCTCACGCGTACATCGTCATTGCATCAATACGCAAAATCACAAGTCCTCAAAATAGAACAAGTTCTTTAGCAAACCTGTAAGGTTGCAAACTGTGCCTTGAGCACATTGAGTGCTGCTAGAGCTCTTGACACATGCTGGGTATACAGGGCTCAGCAATCCCTCCGACACAAAAGGCGAGCAAACATTGCGGGAGGTGAGAGGTAGGGTCAGGACAGGTAAGAGAAATATGAGGAACTTCCATGGAGCGCTGGGTATCTGTTACGTAGGTCCATCCCATCGGCTGCCCAAGAGCGCCCATCTAACGCCTTGGCATATTGCTAAGCCAATTGCACGTTGAGAGAGAGAGAAAGAGAGAGAGACAGAGAGAGAGAGAGAGAGTTTGAGTTTTATATACTCTTTATTGGGTCTGGGGGCCCACCACACAATAAATACTCATACAAAACCACAGTTACACATCAATTAAAAACACAACTCCAATTCCTCCTCCACAATAACAAAACACAACAGCCTCTGAATAACCCATATACTCAAAAACAGATCAATATTGTTGACAAGTTTATAATAGGCAAACTCAACCCTTAGTCTCGCTGCCAACATTCCCTCCAGCATTCCCACCACATCCACAGACCCCTGTCCCCGAATGCTGTTCTTTCGGGTCTTCCATATCGCTAATTTTGCTGCCCCTAACACAAAATTAAGAAACACAACCACACCCTTTTGACTGAACCTGTACTTTGGCCCAAATATATACAGTTGGGAAGAAAGTAAACCTCTCCCAACGTTGAGAACCAATCAGTGATCAGTTCAATCATCCCAACCAACCTGGGACACAGTAAAAACAGATGTGCCAGAGATTCATCCTCAGCACAGAATGGACACCCCTCCCCAACAGTAGGGTCCAGGTGTACCAGATGCATGTTGGTGGCTATAGCTCCATGTATTATCCTCCATTGGAGGTCAGCTGTCCTCTTATCAATAGGCAGTTTATATAATGATCGCCAACAGCCTTTTGGAGAAGCACCTGGACCAAGCACATCCGCCCACCTCGTCGATTTTACCCCTTCCAGGGAAGAGGCATGGGACACCTTCACACATGTTCTGTACATAGCCTTCTTTCCCACCTCCTTGAACTCCCCCACCTCCGGGGTATCGAAGGAAAGCAGCATCCCCACGTCCTCCTCAAATGCCCCCATCGCAGCACTAACAATCAGTGCAGGGAACACATAATCCAGACCCTCCTTCCACCGATCAGAATTGGAAATGTCAGTCACATACTGCAGATGAAGCACTGGCAAGGAGTCGCAGACCTCATCGACGACCTTCCTCAGTAGGCGAGATGATCGGATCCCCGCTCTTTCTCTCAGCTCCTCCAATCTGCTCCTGCTCCGCATTAGATGACCCAGCTTGGTACACCCCACGCCTAATAGGCATGAACGTAGGCTAGCTGAACCCAGAACACGGGACTGGATGGCAGTGTTATGAAAAAGAGGCTCTTCAAAAAGCCACATCCCTGGTGGCGTGCCGGTCTTAAGGGACTTGACAAAGACTCTCCAAGCCTGCATAACAGACTCATAAAATGGAGTCAGGCCAGTCAAATCACCCCCCTCCAGCTTTAAGAGGAAAATATGTTTGTCTAAGCCCAAACAGCCCGCTCTCCTCATCAATATGTAGGCTGTTTCGACCCAGCTAGAACAGTCTCTGTACAACAATCTCTGGGCTGCTTGGAGCCGGAAAGCCGTGATCCTAGAGGAAATGTCCACCAGGCCTTGCCCACCCTAGTGCAGTGGCAGATACAGGGCTGCAGCTTTGATCCAGTGTTGTCCAGACCAGAAGAACTTGACAAGGGTCCTCTGAAGCTCTTGTATCAGGCCCTTTGGTGGCTGTAAAATCATTAGTCTGTGCCACAGGGTAGAAGCAGCAAGATCATTAGCTACCAGGACCCGTCCCCTATAGGACAGCTGGGGCAACACCCATTTCCACCTTGACAGTCTGGCACACACTTTCTCCACTACACCCTCCCAGTTATTTTTCTGAAAGACATCGGAGCCTAGAAAAACTCCCAAAGTCTTCATTCCATCTCTGCCCCACTGAAGCCCCCCTGGTAATCGTGGAGTGGACCCCATCTGAAGCTGACCTGCCCACAGCGCTTCACTCTTTCCCCAATTGACTCTAGCTGAGGAGGCCCCCTCATACACCTTTAAAGTGTTTGAGAGAACCTTAACATCCTCACCCCCTGTAATAAAAATGATCACGTCATCTGCATTGGGACCCTTCATTACACCTGGCACAGAGAAACCAGTAAGCTTCGCTCTTAAAAAACAAAGCATTGGTTCAATCGCCAGACTATATAACTGCCCTGAAATTGGGCATCCCTGCCTGATGCCCCTTTCGACAGGGATGGGGCAACTCAAACCACCACCAACCTTCACCATACACGAGGCTCCAGCATACAGTAAATTCACCCAAGACAGAAAAACATCCCCAAACCCAAAGGCTTTCATTATTTTAAACAAGTACTGGTGGTCCACACGATCAAAAGCCTTCTCCTGATCCAACGAAAGTAAACCCACATTTACATCAGACAGTTTACAAATGTCTAAAACATCTCTTATCAGAAACAAGTTGTCAACAATAGAGCGATCAGGTACACAGTAGGACTGGTCCTTGTGGATCAACAATCCCAGATACTCTTTCAACCTGTTTGAGAGACATTTAGAAACAATTTTGTATTCTGCGCACAGCAAGGCAACAGGTCTCCAATTTTTTATGAGAGCCAAATCCCCCTTTTTTGGCAACAGTGAAAGCACCGCACGTTGACAGGATACAGGAAGAGAACCCTCATGAAAAGATTCACACAGCACTTCATAAAAATCCTCCCCAATAGACCCCCAAAAGTGCTTATAAAACTCAGATGGTAAACCATCGATGCCAGGGGCTCGGCCTGTTGAGAGCTGCATAACTGCTGTGGACAGCTCTTGCAGTGTAATATCAGCGTCCAATGCGACTCTCTGCTCAGGTCCCAATTGAGGAAGACCGTGTAACAACTGTTCAGTACATAAAGAGTCACAATCCAAGCCTTATAAAGGGATGAGTAAAAATCCACGGCATGTTGATGCATTTCAATATCATTTGTGGTCACCTTCCCATCAGGGAGACGAAGGCAGACCATCTGTTTGCGTTGAAATTTCGACTGTCCTAGGTTGAAAAAAAAAGCGCTAGGAGCATCCATATCCTTGAGGGAAGCAAAACGAGACCTAATCAAGGCACCCTTCACTCTTTCATGCAGAAACGACCTCAGTTCATGTCTCTTGTCCTGTAAGTTCATGACTAGTTCAGGGTCGTTCTGAGTGAGCAGCTTCAATTCAATAGATTTGATGTCCTGTTCAAGGGCCTTGAAAGTCTCTTTAACCTCAATTTGAGACAGAGCAGTATACTGTTGACAAAAAAACTTGTATTTGGGCCTTCCCAACCTCCCACCATTGTCTCAAGGACTCAAAATTCCCTTTTATACCCCTCCATTTTTCCCAAAACAACAAAAACCTGTCACAAAACATGACATCATGTAACAATTTAACATTAAAATACCAGTAAGGCGATGACCGTCGTGGACAGGACAAGTGAATATCAACAGTAACAATATGATGATCAGAGAAACCCACAGGAGTAATGGCACACCTTCCAACCCTACTACAGTAGTGATCAGATACATACAACCTGTCTAACCTTGCTGCACTGACACGACCTTCATTAATTTTTAGCCATGTGTACTGCCTAACTTTTGCAGTCCTTACTCTCCACACATCAGAAAGCTCAAACTCAGTTAATAGGCCAGACAGGCAAGTGGCTGACCGCAGGTGAGGTTCTTCAGCGGTGCGATCAACAGTAAAATCCACTGTACAGTTCCAGTCACCCCCTAAAACCATACACCCCTCTTGATCACACTGTCTTAAGGTTTCCTTTATTTGATCAAATATAGCAATACGCTCTGTACCCTCATTCGGAGCATAAACATTCAAAAAAACAAACAGAAACCCCATAACATCCACCTTGACCAATAAAACCCGACCCTTGACAATCTCTGTTGTAGATACCACAGTCTAATACAAGTTGCAACCCCGTGCCCTCAACACGGATAACTTGTTCCTCAGCACCAGGTGCTTGTGGCTGCTCTGCCGCTGTCGGCCCACCTCTCCCTACATCAGTGGGCCCAGGCGTTACGATGACCACCTGCGCCCCTCCCTCGGCCTTCTCCCTAAGCATGTCGCTTATGACCAACATCCCCACACTCAAAACACTGTTGACTACCCGTACTAGCATAAGCCATATACAATCTATTGTCATACTTGACTTTAAACGATAACTCTAAAGTCTGCTCCGGTGAATCCAAAAACATAAACACCTGTCGCCGAAATGACATTACCTGTTTCAACCCCGGGTGTTTGCAACCCAACGGAACAACCTTAATTGAACTGGCGAACTTCCCAAAGCGCAATAACTCGCGCTCCAACAGCTCATTTGGAATAAACGGTGGTACATTTGAAATCGTTACCCTTGTTGACGGAGAAAAAAGCGGCGTAACTTGAATAAACATTCCTTTAAGAATTACACCATGCTCAACCATCCGATCAACCAGACACTCTTCTTTAAGAAATACCACTACAGCTTTATTCATCCGGGATGCATAAGCAACATTCTCGTATCCTACCTTCTCTCCTACGGCGACCAGAAACTCCTCCACCGTGACAGTAGCTTCAGTAACACACCTAAAGCCGTGCCGAAGTGACAGGGACGGCATCCCCATTCGGGCTGCCATCCCCGCCAAAATCAGGGTAATTTCGATATGAAAAACAAAAAACTTAATTCTACCACAACAAAAAAAAGTAAAAATAATAACCTTAATCATGCACAGAAGAAAAAATGCCACCAAGAAATAGCAAACCGAAAGAAAGTTGTGAATATCTAACTCTCCACAACACACGCGCTCCTTCACTCAAACAATTCCCAGCATGCACCAATCACTCCCAGCATGCAGAGAGAGAGAGAGAGAGAGAGAGAGAGAGAACGACAGGCTAAACTGACGGATAAATGATGCCAATATTGAAAAACTACAACAAGTCATCCCAAGGTCTTTGAGGCCTAGTTACCCTTTGAAGCTGGGAGGAGGTATTGCTGAAATATGCGCCCGGGTAATGGAATATTTGTGAGTGAGTGTCTGTGTGTGAGTGAGTGAGTGAGTGAGTGAGTGTGTGTGTGTCAGTGAGATAACTCTACATTTTCAATTGAAAGACTCAATATGTTTAATAACAGTGCAATCACATTGAAGACTTGGCTCAAAAATTTAAAAAATGTCCCTGAATGGTGTCACATTACCACAGTGCCATTTCAAACACAGATAGTGGCAAACGAGATGAGATGGTAAACTTCTGAGATGCCATCAACCATCCAATTTAATCACAAGTAGGTAATTTCACCCTATGAAGGCTCTCTCTTAATTGTGCAGAGTTAAGGCTGACAATGTGTCCGACAATGTGACTGACACGGCAATGCTCCGTGTCTTTTCTTTCCCTCTTCACAGAGAGAGATTACTTAGCGACCCCTGAATCATTTATTGACTGGGCAAGAGCTTTCTTTGAGATAGCAAACACTTGAGACGCAGGACAAACAGGCGAGATGACAGAAGTCAAAGGTTTTGGAAGAGAGACAAAGGGCATGAATCACGGGGGTGACTCTCCCTGTCACTGGGTTAGAAGGGTGATTAGATACCATTAATATACACTACCGCTCAAAAGTTTTAGAACACCTACTTATTCAAGGGTTTTTCTTTATTTTTACTATTTTCCACATTGTAGAATAGTAGTGAAGACATCAAAACTATGATATAACATAGACGGCTTGATTGAAACCGGCCCTTGTGCGGAGACAGGAGACATTATGTTGTGATGAAGAAGAGCTTTTAAATGGAGGACTGAGGGTGGCTCTGCTGTTCCAGTGGGGGGAGCAGAAGAGACAGGCTGAATGGACGTTGCCCCAAGCTAAGCATCTCCTAGATTGAGCTGTCCGTCTCGGGGAAATGCGTCTGAGTTAACACCTCGCCATCGCCCAACGCCCTGGGACAGACAAGACTGGACTTCCTTTTCTTCTCTCTTCTGGATCATTCTAATTATCCAGGAATGGATGGTGGCGTTGGACTGATCACACACAGACTTCAAGAGAGACACACACACACACACACACACACACACACACACACACACACACACACACACACACACACACACACACACACACACACACACACACAGACACACCATTCTTCATCTTAACTCCCATTACTACCCACACCGATATTATTACACGCCAATCTGTGCCATTACTCCAACCAACACCCATTCTATAGGTGGATCCATATCCACACTACACTTTACAGTATATACACGATCCATTCAACTCCCATTCAATATTCCCACAATGACGACTACTAGCATTAAAACCCTCCACTGAGGGATCACATTTATACAAACATGTCCCCCATTTAGTTGGGGCTAGAGGGGACAGACAGACAGACATATAGACAGGGGGCCTCCTCCACTAAGGCCCATTAACAGCACTAACCTCCCCTGCTTTCTTAGGGCCCCATCTCCCCTGTCACTCTTCCATCACTCTCCTTCTGTTCCCTCCCTCCCTCAGTCTCCCTTCTCTCACTCTTTCTCCCTCTGTTCCCTCCCTGCCTCCCTCAGTCTTCCTTCTCTCACTCTTTCTCCCTTTGTTCCCTCCATCCCTCTCTCTCTCTAGGCCTGTATATTTGTCTAAGACCAGTGTGGGGAGGGTTCCTGGGGGAGTCTCATGATGGCTTTCGATGGCCGGGCTGTTATGACTATCTATGATAAGAGCCTTTTGCTCTGAGCCCCGCTGAGAGAGAGAGAAGCCAAAATAATTGACAGGCAATGAAATATATATTTATAACTAGATCTCACAACTAGCTTAGTTATTGGCTTTCTGCTATTATAGTATATGAAAGACACGTATACAGACAATGATCTCTGACTGGAGTCTGACTTAGTCATGGAGCTATCAGAACCTCTTCAGGCAGTACTTTTGCCAGTGAGCAGCAGGCCATAAGCCGACCCCTCCAGATCAATGTGCTGAGCGAAGCAGTCATTTTGGGTAACATGAGTGTTGCACAGGGTTAGGCAGGAGCAGCGAGGCTGATGACTGCTTTGAGAGAGACGGAGAGAGAGAGAGAGAGAGAGAGAGAGAGAGAATAGCCCTATGTAGGTCTAGTCATAATATGAACCTTTCAGAGGAAAACGCTTTCCGTGGCATTGTGCCATGTAGCGTGTGCCTCGCTTCTCTAATCGGCAAATGCTTCTTCTCGTGTATTGGACTAGAGGAAGAGAAAGAGGAGGAGAGAGAGAAATGAATTGCATGGGCAGGACACTGGGGATAATCAGCCTCACACACACAATTCACGGGATTGAGCACGTGACCCTCACCGACACGTTTACTGAAACGTTGAAGCATGTCAACTGTCCCTGTAAATAGGAAAATAAACTCAAACTCAAACACTGCAGGGAGCGCACACATCTGTTATATCCAGCAACTGCATACTGTGGTTGGCTCAGCCAGCCTACATACTGTACAGTACACCCTCCAAACTAAACCCAACCTTTTAGTGACGTGATGTGTAATTACATTTGAAGGTAACGCTATAATATCAGACTATACAATTTATGTGAATTACCAAAATGTCAGATTGCTGAAATGAGAGGCAGTGCAGTCTGATTAGCCGTGCAGTGGAGAGAGACAGAGAGACAGAGAGAGAGCCCAACTTCAATATCCTCTAATGTCATGTTGAAATGAAAATGTATAGTTCAATACAAACTAGCTGCAACGACCCTGGCTGTGCGCCTCTTTGATTGCCATATCGTGGCATGACCAAATGGGTGAGCTCCGGCCGACGGGGGGAGGCGGCCCCGAAAAGCCCATACCTCCAGTAATCAGTTAGATTTTCCAACATTGGCGACTGATTGAATTTAAAGAGAGGGTGGTGGGCCGGTTCAAAGATGACATCCAATGGTAGTATGAAACGGAAAGAGCATCTTCATTTGGCAGCTAGGTGGTTGCGTTTGGCTAAAGAGCAAACAATGAATCATTCCTACTGCCTTTCACTTGGCTTTCTCAAGGTTGCACCTCAGAAAAGGACTCTTCATTTGCAATTTTTTTCATTTCAGACTGTCTCCGAATATTCATGTTCAGCTAAAGTTCACTAAAACGTTTTCCACAACATCTGTAACAACCACCAGATAAAGTAATAACACAATGTTCTTAGAACGTTCCCCCAACGCTCTACTTACGTTTCCAGGTAATGTAGTAACAATGTTCTTAGAACGTTCCCCCAACGCTCTTCTTACGTTTCCAGGAAATGTAGTAACACAATGTTCTCAGAACGTTCCCCCAACGCTCTTCTTACGTTTCCAGGTAATGTAGTAACACAATGTTCTTAGAACGTTCCCCCAACGCTCTTCTCACGTTTCCAGGTAATGTAGTAACACAATGTTCTTAGAACGTTCCCCCAGCGCTCTTCTTACGTTTCCAGGTAATGTACTAACACAATGTTCTTAGAACGTTCCCCCAACGCTCTTCTTACGTTTCCAGGTAATGTACTAACACAATGTTCTTAGAACGTTCCCCCAACGCTCTTCTTACATTTCCAGGTAAAGTAGTAACACAATGTTCTTAGAACGTTCCCCCAACGCTCTTCTTACGTTTCCAGCTAATGTAGTAACATAATGTTCCCCCAACGCTCTTACGTTTCCAGGTAATGTAGTAACACAATGTTCTTAGAACGTTCCCCCAACGCTATTCTTACGTTTCCAGATAATGTACTAACACAATGTTCTTAGAACGTTCCCCCAACGCTCTTCTTACGTTTTCAGGTAATGTAGTAACACAATGTTCTTAGAACGTTCCCCCAACGCTCTTCTTACGTTTCCAGGTAATGTAGTAACACAATGTTCTAAGAACGTTCCCCCAACGCTCTTCTTACGTTTCCAGCTAATGTAGTAACATAATGTTCCCCCAACGCTCTTACGTTTCCAGGTAATGTAGTAACACAATGTTCTTAGAACGTTCCCCCAACGCTATTCTTACGTTTCCAGATAATGTACTAACACAATGTTCTTAGAACGTTCCCCCAACGCTCTTCTTACATTTTCAGGTAATGTAGTAACACAATGTTCTTAGAACGTTCCCCCAACGCTCTTCTTACGTTTCCAGGTAATGTAGTAACACAATGTTCTAAGAACGTTCCCCCAACGCTCTTCTTACGTTTCCAGGTAATGTAGTAACACAATGTTCTTAGAACGTTCCCCCAACGCTCTTCTTACGTTTCCAGATAATGTACTAACACAATGTTATTAGAACGTTCCCCCAACGCTCTTCTTACGTTTCCAGGTAATGTACTAACACAATGTTCTTAGAACGTTCCCCCAACGCTCTTCTTACATTTCCAGGTAAAGTAGTAACACAATGTTCTTAGAACGTTCCCCCAACGCTCTTCTTACGTTTCCAGCTAATGTAGTAACATAATGTTCCCCCAACGCTCTTACGTTTCCAGGTAATGTAGTAACACAATGTTCTTAGAACGTTCCCCCAACGCTATTCTTACGTTTCCAGATAATGTACTAACACAATGTTCTTAGAACGTTCCCCCAACGCTCTTCTTACGTTTTCAGGTAATGTAGTAACACAATGTTCTTAGAACGTTCCCCCAACGCTCTTCTTACGTTTCCAGGTAATGTAGTAACACAATGTTCTTAGAACGTTCCCCCAACGCTCTTCTTACGTTTCCAGATAATGTACTAACTCAATGTTATTAGAACGTTCCCCCAACGCTCTTCTTACGTTTCCAGCTAATGTAGTAACATAATGTTCCCCCAACGCTCTTACGTTTCCAGGTAATGTAGTAACACAATGTTCTTAGAACGTTCCCCCAGCGCTATTCTTACGTTTCCAGATAATGTACTAACACAATGTTCTTAGAACGTTCCCCCAAAGCTCTTCTTACGTTTTCAGGTAATGTAGTAACACAATGTTCTTAGAACGTTCCCCCAACGCTCTTCTTACGTTTCCAGGTAATGTAGTAACACAATGTTCTAAGAACGTTCCCCCAACGCTCTTCTTACGTTTCCAGGTAATGTAGTAACACAATGTTCTTAGAACGTTCCCCCAACGCTCTTCTTACGTTTCCAGATAATGTACTAACACAATGTTATTAGAACGTTCCCCCAACGCTCTTCTTACGTTTCCAGGTAATGTAGTAACACAATGTTCTTAGAACGTTCCACCAACGCTCTTCTTACGTTTCCAGATAATGTACTAACACAATGTTATTAGAACGTTCCCCCAACGCTCTTCTTACGTTTCCAGGTAATGTAGTAACACAATGTTCTTAGAACGTTCCCCCAACGCTCTTCTTACATTTCCAGGTAATGAAGTAACACAATGTTCTTAGAACGTTCCCCCAGCGCTCTTCTTACGTTTCCAGCTAATGTAGTAACATAATGTTCCCCCAACACTCTTCTTACGTTTCCAGGTAATGTAGTAACACAATGTTCTTAGAACGTTCCCCCAACGCTCTTCTTACGTTTCCAGATAATGTACTAACACAATGTTATTAGAACGTTCCCCCAACGCTCTTCTTACGTTTCCAGGTAATGTACTAACACAATGTTCCCCCAACGCTCTTCTTACGTTTCCAGGTAATGTAGTAACACAATGTTCTTAGAACGTTCCCCCAACGCTCTTCTTACGTTTCCAGATAATGTACTAACACAATGTTATTAGAACGTTCCCCCAACGCTCTTCTTACGTTTCCAGGTAATGTAGTAACACAATGTTCTTAGAAAGTTCCCCCAACGCTCTTCTTACATTTCCAGGTAATGAAGTAACACAATGTTCTTAGAACGTTCCCCCAACGCTCTTCTTACGTTTCCAGCTAATGTAGTAACACAATGTTCTTAGAACGTTCCCCCAACGCTCTTCTTACGTTTCAAGGTAAAGTAGTAACACAATGTTCTTAGAACGTTCCCCCAACGCTCTTCTTACGTTTCCAGGTAAAGTAGTAACACAATGTTCTTAGAACGTTCCCCTAACGCTCTTCTTACGTTTCCAGCTAATGTAGTAACATAATGTTCCCCCAACGCTCTTACGTTTCCAGGTAATGTAGTAACACAATGTTCTTAGAACGTTCCCCCAACGCTATTCTTACGTTTCCAGATAATGTACTAACACAATGCTCTTAGAACGTTCCCCCAACGCTCTTCTTACGTTTCCAGGTAATGTAGTAACACAATGTTCTTAGAACGTTCCCCCAACGCTCTTCTTAAGTTTCCAGGTAATGTAGTAACACAATGTTCTAAGAACGTTCCCCCAACGCTCTTCTTACGTTTCCAGGTAATGTAGTAACACAATGTTCTTAGAACGTTCCCCCAACGCTCTTCTTACGTTTCCAGATAATGTACTAACACAATGTTATTAGAACGTTCCCCCAATGCTCTTCTTACGTTTCCAGGTAATGTACTAACACAATGTTCCCCCAACGCTCTTCTTACGTTTCCAGGTAATGTAGTAACACAATGTTCTTAGAACGTTCCCCCAACGCTCTTCTTACGTTTCCAGATAATGTACTAACACAATGTTATTAGAACGTTCCCCCAACGCTCTTCTTACGTTTCCAGGTAATGTAGTAACACAATGTTCTAAGAACGTTCCCCCAACGCTCTTCTTACGTTTCCAGGTAATGTAGTAACACAATGTTCTTAGAACGTTCCCCCAACGCTCTTCTTACGTTTCCAGATAATGTACTAACACAATGTTCCCCCAACGCTCTTCTTACGTTTCCAGGTAATGTAGTAACACAATGTTCTTAGAACGTTCCCCCAACGCTCTTCTTACGTTTCCAGATAATGTACTAACACAATGTTATTAGAACGTTCCCCCAACGCTCTTCTTACGTTTCCAGGTAATGTAGTAACACAATGTTCTTAGAACGTTCCCCCAACGCTCTTCTTACATTTCCAGGTAATGTAGTAACACAATGTTCTTAGAACGTTCCCCCAACGCTCTTCTTACGTTTCCAGCTAATGTAGTAACATAATGTTCCCCCAACACTCTTCTTACGTTTCCAGGTAATGTAGTAACACAATGTTCTTAGAACGTTCCCCCAACGCTCTTCTTACATTTCCAGGTAAGGTAGTAACACAATTTTCTTAGAACGTTCCCCCAACGCTCTTCTTACGTTTCCAGCTAATGTACTAACATAATGTTCCCCCAACACTCTTCTTACGTTTCCAGGTAATGTAGTAAAACAATGTTCTTAGAACGTTACCCCAACCCTCTTCTTACGTTTCCAGCTAATGTACTAACATAATGTTCCCCCAACACTCTTCTTACGTTTCCAGGTAATGTAGTAAAACAATGTTCTTAGAACGTTACCCCAACCCTCTTCTTACGTTTCCAGATAATGTACTAACACAATGTTCTTAGAACGTTCCCCCAACGCTCTTCTTACATTTCCAGGTAATGTAGTAACACAATGTTCTTAGAACGTTCCCCCAACGCTCTTCTTACGTTTCCAGGTAATCTAGTATCACAATGTTCTTAGAACGTTCCCCCAACGTTCTTCTTACGTTTCCAGGTAATGTACTAACACAATGTTCTTAGAACGTTCTCCCAACGCTCTTCTTACGTTTCCAGGTAATGTACTAACACAATGTTATTAGAACGTTCCCCCAATGCTCTTCTTACGTTTCCAGGTAATGTAGTAACACAATGTTCTTAGAACGTTCCCCCAACGCTCTTCTTACGTTTCCAGCTAATGTACTAACATAATGTTCCCCCAACACTCTTCTTACGTTTCCAGGTAATGTAGTAATACAATGTTCTTAGAACGTTCCCCAACCCTCTTCTTACGTTTCCAGATAATGTACTAACACAATGTTCTTAGAACGTTCCCCCAACGCTCTTCTTACATTTCCAGGTAATGTAGTAACATAATGTTCTTAGAACGTTCCCCCAACGCTCTTCTTACGTTTCCAGGTAATCTAGTATCACAATGTTCTTAGAACGTTCCCCCAACGTTCTTCTTACGTTTCCAGGTAATGTACTAACACAATGTTCTTAGAACGTTCTCCCAACGCTCTTCTTACGTTTCCAGGTAATGTACTAACACAATGTTCTTAGAACATGCAGCAGCAACAAAATGTGGGAACAATAGAAGTGATTCTGAGGAAATATTATGGGAACATTTGGCTAATGTTGATGCCCATATTACTTCTAACACCTATAACAACAAACAAGAAACATCCCTGGAACATTCTGCTAATGTTGATGCTGATATTACTACTAACACCTATAACAACAAACAAGAAACATCCCTGGAACATTCTGATAATGTTGATGCCCATATTACTACTAACACCTATAACAACAAACAAGAAACATCCCTGGAACATTCTGCTAATGTTGATGCCCATATTACTACACACACCTATAACAACAAACAAGAAACATCCCTGTGAGTCGGTTGTTAAGTTATTCTGTAAGGATATGACATGATGATCCAGATTGGTTCTAAAAACATTACTTCCAAGATAATGCAAATAGTTCTGAAAGCATTACTTCCAAGGTAATGCAAATAGTTCAGAAAACATTACTTCCAAGATAATGCAAATTGTTCTGAAAACATTACTTCCAAGATAATGCAAATAGTTCTGAAAACATTACTTCCAAGATAATGCAAATAGTTCTAAAAACATTACTTCCAACATAATGAAAATAGTTCTGAAAACATTACTTCCAACATAATGCAAATAGTTCTGAAAACATTGCTGCAATGTTCTGTAATGTAACATTATTGTATGAAGTTGCCAAACTTTAAAAAAAAAAGCATTTCAATCTTCTTACTTAATTATATTATATTAGGATATTGTCCAAGCATAACTATTTTAAAGAATGGTAATCAAGTATATTTGAACCTGCAATCTGCCATCTTCAAGCCCTGTAGGCTACTTAGTCTGCTGCGCCACCAGGATACTAATGATTCTAGTAGATTTCCCTTTGTACTGAAATACATAAATTATTATCCAAACTATATGTCTTAGTACATATGCACATTATGTACACCTCACCGCAATTTAGCACGCAATCATTTAACCTTCTTTCTGATTTCTGAAATCAAGTTTCTAGGGAAAATAAAAGTCTTTCTAGATTTAGTCATCCTCTCTTTTTGCAAAGAGAAATGCCACAACTTGGAAGCCAGAGTAAAATATGGTGTTGAGAAATGATGTTTGTTTAATGTAATGTGATTCCACTTGAATGGTTGTACATCTAAATTCCTCAACAGTAAGATGCAAGGAAACTCTGGGAACAAATGTTTTTTTCCCTAACAGATAATCATCTGGACAATTTTTGTGTTTTGGGAACATATCTTTTGTGCTGTCACCACAATGTTACCACCCGACTGTTCCCACAACCTAATAAAACATACTAAATGGGTTCTGGGAACGTTCTTGTAACGTCATTCGAATGTTTTATACAAACATTATATTATCATCAGCACAACTGTCCAGTTTTGTGTTATGAGAACATTGGCAACAACCTAATGAAAGCTCTTGGAATTTTCACAGAACCAATTTTGGTTTGCTGGGTACAAACTGGGTGTGAGAGCTAAATCACATAGTAAAGACGTCTACAGAATGCCTACAGAAAAAGGACCTACCTCCCATCCGAAGGAGCTGTCTTTGACCGTGGCACTCTGCAGTGCGCTGTGAGGTCCAAAGTGTTCTCCCATCCCGATCCGGGTTTTGACCCATATCCCCAGGCCCGCTCCGGGAACCGAGGACTCGCGCAGCTCCAGGTCGCAGGGGCCGGGAATGTAGACGGGCACCTCGTAGGGCGAGCCTTCCTTGGGCGTGAAGGGGATCTCGTGGTGATGATGGTGGCTGGGATGGTGGTTGTTGGGGTGCGGGGACAGGGGACCTACGGAGATGGGAGACATGATGCTGTCCTCGGTCTCCTCCTCCCCACTATCAACCCCTCCCGCCAGGAGGTGGGTCTCTGTCTCGTGCATGCTGTCAACTGGCTCAATGTCATCTGAGAGAGGAAGAGAAAGTGAGAGAGTTAGTTTATGTACAATATCTTAAATATTCCACCATTGATTTAACCACACACGTCAATTGAGAATCAAGGAGGGAGAGGAGAGCGAGAGAATCAAAGTGTATATGCCTTCAGAGTGAGAAAGAGATGCTTGACTACTAGATATTACTGCAGTATCTTGGCCTATTCTCTGCACTCACTCCATTTTGGGAGTTTATACCAGTATCACCAAAATATATATTGTATAGACAGGACTTTTACACTGTAGACATGATCACCAATGGAACTTAACCCTACCCTACACAACCCAAACAAGCGAAAGATGGAAAACCTAAGAAGCCTTCAGACCCAGGTAGGGCAGCCTGCCACACAGTGTTCCCAGTCAAAACACCCCACCGTCAGAGGAAGCCCTGATGGGACATGGTGTTCCACTCAGTCACAACCATCTCCTGCCGGGTCATCTTACAGATAATGGGGGAGAAATGACCCAGACATTGACAGTCACTCGCCCGTTTAGATTAGTCATCTATGCTTGTCACTGTTCTGTGGCTGACAGCGTAATTGTGCTGGTCGGGTTTCCACCGTCCAGCGATAACGACAAAGACAAAGAATTAGAGAGGCGCGAGTCTAGCTAGACACACCATCTGCATCAACTCCTAACCTCCCTCTGGCACAGTCATGACCAGATCACTTGGAGAAAGTCAGATGTACATTATACAGTTGAAGTCGGAAGTTTATATACAACCTAGCCAAATACATTTAAACTAGTAAAAATTCCCTGTTTTAGATCAGTTAGGATCACCACTTTATTCTAAGAATGTGAAATGTCAGAAAAATAGTAGAGAGAATTACTTATTTCAGCTTTTATTTCTTTCATCACATTCCCAGTGGGTCAGAAGTTTACATACACATTCCCAGAGTTCAATTCTCGGGACTCTTTTCTCTGTATTTCTCAATGATGTCTCTCTTGCTCCGGGTGATTCCCTGATCCACCTCTATGCAGACGACACCATTCTGTATACATCTGGCCCTTCTTTGGACACTGTGTTAACTAACCTCCAAACGAGCTTCAATGCCATACAACACTGCTTCCGTGCCTTCCAACTGCTCTTAAACGCTAGCATAACCCAATGCATGCTTTTCAACTGTTCGCTGCCCGCACCCGCCCGTCCGAATAGCATCACTACTCTGGACGGTTCTGACCTAGAATACGTGGATAACTACAAATACCTAGGTGTCTGGCTAGACTGTAAACTCTCCTTCCAGACTCATATCAAACATCTCCAATCCAAAATGAAATCTAGAATTGGCTCTCTATTTCACAACAAAGCCTCCTTCACTCACGCCGCCAAACTTACCCTAGTAAAACTGACTATCCTACCGATCCTCGACTTCGGCGATGTCATCTACAAAATAGCTTCCAATACTCTACTCAGCAAGCTGGATGCAGTTTATCACAGTGCCATCCGTTTTGTTACCAAAGAGCATTATACCACCCACCACTGCGACCTATATGCTCTAGTCGGCTGGCACTCACCACATATTCGTCGCCAGACCCACTGGCTCCAGGTCATCTACAAGTCTATGCTAGGTAAAGCTCTGCATTATCTCAGCTCACTGGTCACGATAATAGCACACGCTCCAGCGGGTACATCTCACTGGTCATCCCCAAAGCCAACACCTGCTTTTGGCCGCATTTCCTTCCAGTTCTCTGCTGCCAGTGACGGGAACGAATTGCAAAAATCGCTGAAGCTGGAGACTTATATTTCCCTCACTAACTTTAAACATCAGCTGTCTGAGCAGCTAACTGATCGCTGCAGCTGTACATAGTCGATCTGTAAATTGCCCACCCAATCTACCTACCTCATCCCAATATTGTTTTTATTTACTTTGCTGTTCTTTTGCACACCAATATTACTACTTACACACAATCATCTGCTCATCATCATCTGCTCATCTATCACTCCAGTATTAATCTGCTAAATTGTAATTACTTTTCTACTATGGTCTATTTATTGCTATAACTCCTCATGCCATTTCCACACACTGTATATAGACTTACTTTTATTTATATTGTGTTATTGACTCTACGCTTGTTTATTCCATGTCGCTCTGTTGTTGTTTTTGTCACACTGCTTAGCTTTATCTTGGCAAGGTCGCAGTTGTAAATGAGAACTTGTTCTCAACTAGCTTACCTGGTTAAATAAAGGTGAAAAAAAAACTCAATTAGTATTTGGTAGCATTGCCTTTAAATTGTTTAACTTTGTTCACATTTTTCCAGAAGCCATCCACAAACTTCCCACAATAAGTTGGGTGAATTTTGGCCCATTCCTCCTGACAGAGCTGGTGTAACTGAGTCAGGTTTGTAGGCCTCTTTGCTCGTACACACTTTTTCAGTTCTGCTGACAAATGTTCTATAGGATTTAGGTCAGGGCTTTGTGATGGCCACTCCTGTCCTTAAGCCATTTTGCCACAACTTTGCCACAACTTTGGAAGTATACTTGGAGTCATTGTCCATTTGGAAGACTCATTTGTAACCAAGCTTTAGCTTGATGTCTTGAGATGTTGCTTCAATATAGTCCCATAATATTCTGTCCTCATGATGCCATCTATTTTGTGAAGTGCACCAGACCCTCCTGCACCAAAGCAACTCCCCAACATGATGCTGCCACCCCCGTGCTTCACGGTTGGGATGGTGTTCTTTGGCTTGCAAGCCTCCCTCTTTTTTCCTCCAAACATAACAATGGTCATTATGGCCAAACAGTTCTATTTTTGTTTCATCAGACCAGAGGACATTTCTCCAAAAAGTACAATCTTTGTCCCCATGTGCAGTTGCAAACCGTAGTCTGTCTTTTTTATGGTGGTTTTGGAGCAGAGGCTTCTTCTTTGCTGAGTGGCCTTTCAGGTTATGTCGATATAGGACTCGTTTTCCTGTGGATATAGATACTTTCTTTTCTCGAGCATCTTCACACGGTCCTTTGCTGTTGTTCTGGGATTGATTTTCACTCTTCACACCAAAGTACGTTCATCTCTAAGAGACAGAACGCGTCTCCTTCCTGAGCGGTATGACGGCTGCGTGGTCCCATGGTGTTTATACTTGCGTACTATTGTTTTTACAGATGAACGTGGTACCTTCAGGCGTTTGGACATTTCTCACAAGGATGAACCAGACTTGTGGAGGTCTACTATTTTTTTCTGAGGTCTTGACTGATTCCTTTTGATTTTACAATGATGTCAAGCAAAGAGGCACTGAGTTTGAAGGTAGGCCTTGAAATACATCCACAGGTACACCTCCAATTGACTCAAATTATGAAGCTTCTAAAGCCATGACATAATTTTCTGTAATTTTCCAAGCTGTTTAAAGGCACAGTCAACTTAGTGTATGTAAACTTCTGACCCACTGGAATTGTGATACAGTGAATTATAAGTGAAATAATCTGTCTGCGAACAATTGTTGGAAAATGACTTGTGTCATGCACAAAGTAGATGTCCTAACCGATTGTCAAAAATATATTTGTTAACAATACATTTGTGGAGTGGTTGAAAAATGAGAATCCAAACTATATTTGTTAACAATACATTTGTGGAGTGGTTGAAAAATGAGACTCCAACCTAAGTGTATATAAACTTCTGATTTCAACTGTATATATAGAATTATGTGGACACCCCTTCAAATGAGTAGATTCGGCTATTTCAGCCACATCCGTTGCTGACAGGTGTATAAAATCTAGCACACAGCCATGCAATCTCCATAGACAAACATTGGCAGTAGAATGGCCTTACTGAAGAGCTCAGTGACTTTCAACATGTTACAGTCGTAGGATGCCACCTTTCCAACAAGTCAATTTGTCAAAATTCTGCCTTGCTAGAGCTGCCCCGGGCAACTGTAAGTGCCGGTATTGTGAATTGAAAATGCCTAGGAGCAATAACGGCTCAGCCACAAAGTGGTAGGCCACACAAGCTTACAGAACGGGACCGCCAAGTTCTGAAGCGCGTAGCACGTACAAATCGTCTGTTCTCGGTTGCAACACTCACTACCAAGTTCTAAACTGCCTCTGGAAGCAACGTCAGCACAATAACTGTTAGTCGAGAGCTTCATGAAATGGGTTTCCATGTCCGAGCAGCCGCACACAAACCTAAGATCACCATGCGCAATGCCAAGCGTCGGCTGTAGTGGTGTAAAGCTCACAGCTATTCGACTCTGGAGGAGTGGAAATACATTCTCACTCTTCTACCATCTGGCAGTCCTGACGGATGCAACTGGGTTTGACGTATGCCAGGAGAACCCTACCTGCCCCAATGCATAGTGCTAACTGTAAAGTTTGGTGGAGGAGGAATAATGGTCTGGGGCTGTTTTTCAGGGTTCGGGCTAGGCCCCTTAGTTCCGGTGAAGGGACATTTTGACATTCTAGATGATTCTGTGCTTCCAACTTTGTGGCAACAGTTTGGGGAAGGCCCTTTCCTGTTTCAGCATGACAATGCCCCCGCGCACAAAGTGAGATCCATACTGAAATGGTTTGTCAGATCGGTGTGGAAGAACTTGACTGGCCTGCAAAGAGCACTGACCTCAACCCCATCGGACACCTTTGGGATGAATTTTCACGCCGACTGCGAGCCAGGCCTAATCCCATCAGTGCCCGACCACACTAATGCTCTTGTGGCTGAATGGAAGCAAGTCCCTGCAGCAATGTTCCAACATCTAGTGGAAAGCCTTCCCAGAAGAGAAGAGGCTGTTAGAGCAGCATGGGGGGAGGGGGGGGGGACTCCATATTAATGCCAACGATGTTGTAATGAGATGTTCGACGAGCAGGTGTTCACAAAGCTTTGGTCAGTGTAGTGTATTTTTTAGCAACAGTTTTAAAGATTTTAGTTTTCGTGAGCAAATTAAATGACAAATCCCCTACAGAAACAGGTAGTAAATACCTTTGCAGTGCAAGTACCATGCTGCAACAACAAGAAGAAAATCTCTGTAGTACAGTAAACACATATACAGTATACCACACGTTAGTCCCCAAGGGCAGCACTCAAATGTAACAGGCAAACTGATTTTGACTATCTCAAACTTACACGAATTTGTAGGTTGCCTGGACGACGGAGGGAGCAGGCAGGCTGTAGTGTGGCAGCAAAAGCAATGCTCCAATAAACTCTTGGGGTTTGGATCGTACAATATTGAGAAAAAATAATTGCTGGATATGTAAGTCTGGTAAGGAAACGTGAACTATGAAAACACGGACTCTTAGCGACTGGCAAGAGAACATCCTGAGAGGTCCAGGAAGCTTATCATATAAAAGCTGGGCAGTAAAACGAAGGCTTTTACCTATTTTAATGATCAAGGTTTCATAGATGACCAGGCAGTCAATTAGGCGAAGGGAAACATGTACGCCAGCAGTAGCTTCCACTTTTCACAAATCAATTCAACTTTTATAACCTCAGCCTAGTTTCCAAGAATCCACAGTGTTTTCGAAGCGTGAAAAACTTTTTTCTCTCCCCTTAAGCTGGCACCCGACTCATCGAGTGCAACAAGGGGTTGTTACTGTTACTTCCCTAATTTTAACAAACATAACTAGTGTTGGACAGAAACCGCTGGAGCGGAGCTCCAAGCAAAAAAAACAAATGTGATTTAAAGGAGCCTTCTGGCCAGGAGTTAATTAAGATAGTCCGAGCTCAGTTCCCTTCTTCCTAAAGAGCTGCCACAAAAAAGGGAAAGTTAAAACTAATCAACACAGAAAAAACCTCCCTCTTCCTCCTTCTTGTTCCCTGTGACATTCTAGTTGAGGCCATGTTCAACCATAAAATGTGCCACAAAAAAAGGAGAGGAGAAGAGAGAGAAAAGTAAGCAGGAACAAGAGAGAGATGTTAGCACAGTCTCCCTGGGGGCTGCTTAAAGACCTCTGCTAGATAGTGCCTTCCTTTCTCCCTCTACCATGTTGTTCTTTCTCTCCCTGTCGCTCTTTTCACAGATAACTATTTATCCTGATTAGGTCAGGGGTCAATCATTAATTCACACCTTGGGGGTCCTGCTGGCTGGGCCTACAATGGGCCGCTTGTTTGGCTCTTGTTATTCCACCGGAAACTACTGTGCACCCAGAGATCCCGGCAACATGAATGCATCCGATTTGGTCTTTATTTGGATCGTCCAGATAATCCATCTGTAGATGCTCTACAGATGGTCATACCATCAACAAACTATCTGTTGATAAGCAACTGCTTGCTAGGGTTATGGTTATGGTTAGGTTTAGAGTAAGGGTAAGGGCTAAGTTTAGGGTTAGGATAAGGGTTAAGGTTAGGTTTAGGGCTAGGGCTAGGGTTAGGGTTAGTAGATAGGTAGTTGAAATGTTACCGATAGTCTGTAGAGCATATATAGATGGACTATCCAAATAAAGTGTAACCGATTTATTCAAACATTATAAATGCGATCCTTTAATCTGGCCTCTTTGTTATTGTTGTCTGTTGTGTAAAACACGCGTTTCCCATTGACTTGGAGCTGATCGTGGACAATGGGAAACGGAGCGCAGAGCACGCCCTCACATTGATGGGGCTGTAGTGGAGCTGGTCGAGAGCTGTGTCCACATCCCTAAGGATCTATGATGGTCCACACACACCAACAAAGTCATGAAGAGGGCACGACCACCTCTTCCCCCTCAGGAGGCAACAATGTTATACAGCTGCACCATTGAGAGCACCGCCTGGTATGGCAACTGCTTGGCATCTAACCGCAATGCGCTACAGAAGGCTTTGCGTACAGCCCAGTACATAACTGGGGTTGAGCTCCCTGCCATCCAGAACCATTATACGAGGCGGTGTCAGAGTACGACCACAACAATTGTCAAAGACTCCAGCCACCCAAGTCATAGACAATTGTCTCTGCTACCGATGCACCAAGTCTGGAACCAACAGGACCCTGAACAGCTTATACAGTTTGTTATATAGTTAACCAAACAGCTGCAGTACCCGGACTATCTGCATTGACCCTGCATTATATGTATAGTACGAGTCAAAAGTTTGGACACACCTGCTCATTCAAGTGTTTTTCTTTATTTTTGACTATTTTCTACATTGTAGAATAATGGTGAAGACATCAAAACTATGAAATAACACATATGGAATCATGTAGTAACCAAAAAATTGTTACACAAATCACAATATATTTTAGATTCTTCAAAGTAGTCACCCTTTGCCTTGATGACAGCCTTGCTAACTCTTGGAATTCTCTCAACCATCTTCTCCTGGAATGCTTTTCCAACAGTCTTGAAGGAGTTCCCACATATGCTGAGCACTTTTTGGATGCTTTTCCTGCACTCTGCCGTCCAACTCATCCCAAACCATCTCAATTGGGTTGAGGTTGGGTGATATTGTGTGTGTGTGTGTGTGTGTGTGTGTGTGTGTGTGTGTGTGTGTGTGTGTGTGTGTGTGTGTGTGTGTGTGTGTGTGTGTGTGTGTGTGTGTGTGTGTTTATAATGTTTAGTGTGTAGGTGTTGTGCTGTCAGCCAGTACATTGTCCCTGTGGTTAGAGACGCTCCCCAGGGGCTCCCAGCCCGGCTTGGCCAGACATTTATTAACAGGACAGATTAATAGCACTGGGTGAAGACATTTTCACAAACATGAGAAGTATTAATAATAATAATCAATAGCAACTTACATTGTCCAAATGTAGTTGCAAACATCACTCAGGGGGAGGGAGAGAGAGAGAGAGAGGGAGGAGGTGTATGGGAAAGCATACAGTACGATCCCTTCATCCACCCAAAGGGAGGAGAGAGTGAGTGAGTGAGAGAGAGAGAGAGTGAGA
The DNA here is from genome assembly GCF_013265735.2 of Oncorhynchus mykiss. Lineage (NCBI taxonomy): Eukaryota > Metazoa > Chordata > Actinopteri > Salmoniformes > Salmonidae > Oncorhynchus > Oncorhynchus mykiss. Next base: position 36,632,920 of record NC_048580.1, on the reverse strand, counting down.
GAGAGAGAGTGAGAGAGAGAGAGAGAGAGAGAGAGAGAGAGAGAAACTGTGGTAAAATGGGGTCTACGTCCCGCGCCAGAGCCGCCACCGCGGACAGACGCCCACCCAGACCCTCCCCTATAGGTTCAGGTTTTGCGGCCGGAGTCCGCACCTTTGGGGGGGGTACTGTCACGTTCTGACCTTTATTTCCTTTGTTTTGTCTTTATTTAGTATGGTCAGGGCGTGAGTTGGGATGGGCAGTCTATGTTTGTTTTTCTATGTTTGGTTTTTGTTTCGGCCTAGTATGGTTCTCAATCAGAGGCAGGTGTCGGTCGTTAGTTGTCTCTGATTGAGAATCATACTTAGGTAGCCTGGGTTTCACTGTTGGTTTGTGGGTGTTTGTTTTCGTGTGTGTGTTTGTCACCACACGGTACTGTTTCCATTGTTGTAGAGTTCACGTTATCGTTTATTGTTTTTTTTCGATTGTTCATTTGTCTGTATTAAAAACATTATGGACACTTACCACGCTGCATCTTGGTCCGATCCTTACTCCTCTTCGGACAAAGAGATCTGCCGTTACAGAAACACCCACCAACCAAGGACCAAGCAGCGTGGTAACAGGCAGCAGCAGCAGCGGCAAAGTACACAGGACTCCTGGACATGGGAAGAGATTCTGGATGGCACAGGGCCATGGACTCAGCCAGGGGAATATCGCCGTCCCAAAGCAGAGCTGGAGGCAGCGAAAGCAGAGCAGCGCTGGTATGAGGAGGCTGGAAGCCGGAGAAGCAGCCCAAAAATTTCTTGGGGGGCGGCAAACAGGGATTGTGGCGAAGCCAGGTAGGAGACCTGCGCCAACTACCTGTGCTTACCGGAGACCGAGAGGGACCGGGCAGGCACCGTGTTATGCGGTGGGGCGCAATGTTTCCCCAGTGCGTGTGCATAGCCCGGTGCGGTACATTCCAGCTCCTCGTATCGGCCGGGCAAGAGTGGGTATCGAGCCAGGTGCCATGAAGCCGGCTCAACGCATCTGGTCTCCAGTGCGTCTCCTCTGGCCAACGTACATGGCACCAGCCTTACGCATGGTGTCCCCGGTACGCCAGCACAGCCCAGTGCGGGCTATTCCACCTCGCCGCACTGGCCTGGCTACCGGGAGCATTCAACCAGGTAAGGTTGGGCAGGTTCGGTGCTCAAGAGCTCCAGTACGCCTGCAAGGTCCGGTCTATCCGGTGCCAACTCCACGCACCAGCCCTCCGCACCAGGCTGTCTCTCCTTCTTCTGCCTACAGGTGCTCCCGCCTGTCCAGCGCTGCCAGAGCCTTCCTCCTCTCCAGCGCTGCCAGAGTCTCCCGTCTGTCCTGAGCCGCCAGAGTCTCCCGTCTGTCCTGAGCCGCCAGAGTCTCCCATCTGTCCTGAGCCGCCAGAGTCTCCCGTCTATCCTTAACCGCCAGAGCCGCCAGTCTGTCCTGAGCCGCCAGAGCCGCCAGTCAGCCAGGAGCCGCCAGTCAGCCAGGGGCCACCAGAGCCGCCAGCCAGCCAGGATCCGCCAGAGCCGCCAGCGAGCCAGGAGCCGCCAGAGCCGTCAGTCAGCCAGGAGCCGCCAGAGCTGTCAGCCAGCCCGGAGCCGCCAGAGCCGTCAGCCAGCCCGGAGCTGCCAGAGCCGTCAGTCAGCCAGGAGCTGCCAAAGCCGTCAGCCAGCCAGAAGCTGCCAGATCCGTCAGTCAGCCAGTTGATGCCAGAGTCGCCCTTCACTCCGGAGCTGCCGGAGTCGCCCGCCTGTCCGGCGCTGCCGGAGTCTCACGCCTGTCTGGCGCTGCCGGAATCTCCCGTCCATTCAGGACCCATTTCTAGGGTCCCAGTTCGAGGTCGATGGCGAGGGTCGCCGTGTTTAGGAGTCCATGGAGGCGGCCAATGAGGTGGAGAAAAACTGTGGTAAAGTGGGGTCCACGTCCCGTGCCAGAGCCGCCACCGCGGACAGACGCCCACCCAGACCCTCCCCTATAGGTTCAGGTTTTGCGGCCGGAGTCCGCACCTTTGGGGGGGGGGGGGGGGGGGGGGGGGTACTGTCACGTTCTGACTTTTATTTCCTTTGTTTTGTCTTTACTTAGTATGGTCAGGGTGTGAGTTGGGGTGGGCAGTCTGTTTTTCTATGCTTGGTTTCTGTTTCGGCCTAGTATGGTTCTCAATCAGAGGCAGGTGTCGTTAGTTGTCTCTGATTGAGAATCATACTTAGGTAGCCTGGGTTTCACTGTTGGTTTGTGGGTGTTTGTTTCCGTGTGTGTGTTTGTCGCCACAAAGTACTGTTTCTGTTGTTGTAGATTTCACGTTATCGTTTATTGTTTTAGTTCGACTGTTCATTAGTCTGTATTAAAAACATTATGAACACTTACCACGCTGCATCTTGGTCCGATCCTTACTCCTCTTCAGACGAAGAGGAGATCTGCCATTACAGGAGTGGTACTCAGTGATGTGTTGTTTTGGATATGCCCCAAACATATAGCTTTGTATTCGGGACAAGATTTCTTTGCAACATTTATTGCAGTTTTACTTTAGTGCCTTATTGCATACAGGATGCATGTTTTGGAATAGTTGTATTCAGTGCAGGCTTCCTTCTTTTCACTCTGTCATTAGGTTAGGATGAGGAGTAACTAAAAGCCATTCAACTCTGAAACTATTTTAAAGTCACCATTGGCTTCATGGTGAAATACCTGTGCGGTTTCCTTCCTCTCAGGAAACTGAGCTAGGAAGGATGCCTGTATCCTTTTAGTGACTGAGTGTATTGATCAGGGGTGCTACTTTCACATGTCCCCCCCACATTCTGAAATTGCATTTTTGTCCCACCCCCCGAGTTTTATCAAAACAAGGCAACAGTGTGCTTTAGGACCATGCGGAGCGTTCAGGTAGGCTGTTTGGAGTGTTTATCAGACTGGATTCAAAAAATTTATGTATAATGTATGTTCTCCCACTTCTAAAACCAAAGTTGCGCCCCTGGTTTTGATTCACCATCCAAAGTGCAATTAATAACATCTCCATTCGGCCAAGGGATATTCAATGTCCGCTTTCTACCAATAGGTGCCCTTCTTTGCGAAGCATGGGAAAACCCCCCTCAACTGAGGGAACTTACAGATAATTGTATGAGTGGCGTACAGAGATGAAGTTGTAAAAACATAATTCCACTTTCACATTACAGGGTATTGTGTGTAGGCTAGTCACACAAAACCACACAAAAACAATCAGACTATTCTTCATTTAATACCGTGCACCTTTATCAAAACAGGGTGAATGGAATGAATGGAGAACTCCTTTCCCGTGCGAAGCAATGTGCTTAATATTAGGAAAGTTGAGAAATAAATATAGAAAGCTGATGGGATCCTCCTCTTTTTAGTAGAGGCTATCAAAACTCTGATTTATCATGCAGTTGCATATTCTATAGAAATGTTGTGCATCGCGAGGTCATGGGCTCTCATGAAGTGTTTGATTAGATTTTCGATCACATTTGCATTGATGTCAGAGTGATTAGAGGGACAATGGAGTGCTGAGAACCAGGCAGTTAGCGAGTTTTGTAGGCTATTAATGACCACCAGCAGCATCAGAGCTTGGGGTAGCCTAATTACTGTGACTAAACGGTGTGGAATTTGACTGCTGTCATGACTGCCTGCGCACTAAATGCACTGATTTCCTTCAGTCATCTTCTCTCCCTGCTCTCTCCATCTCCCATCTCTCAACATGTACTTACACAGCCAGATCCCATCCATTCTGAACGGCAGACAGTCCACTCAGAGTGCAGTGAGTGACAGCTAGAGAGGCTGTAAAGGTGAGTGCCCACGCAGGAGGCAAACTTCCCCATTGTAGCCTACACCTCCTCACAGAACGCACACATACACTTGCACGCGCACATGTACACAAAACCCTTTCATACACAATATCTGCTTTTCAAATAAAGCATTCTTTGTTACATGTAATCTATTTATGATTTAAAAAATGAGAGGTCTTTATGTTTTATGTTTATAAGGGCAGAGGGGCTAAAGGGGAAACCAATATTGCTTTTCTATCCAATTTACTTTGGAACATTATAAGACCAGTGAGTGTTTATTTGGATGATGTAATAGGACTGAATGAGACAGAGAGAGAGAGAGAGAGAGAGAGAGACAGAGACAGAGACAGAGACAGAGACAGAGACAGAGACAGAGACAGAGAGAGACAGAGAGAGAGACAGAGAGAGAGAGAGAGAGAGAGAGACAGACAGAGAGAGGGGCTCGGGGCTCCCCTTCCGCTGCCTCCCCACATATATCACTCGATAATCAGCCCGCTCCGCACTCACAGTCATTAGCCAGTGAATTAAAGGCAATCCACCGTGGTATTAATCACAAAGACAAAAGTGTTAGCACAGCTGCTGACCTGCCTGTAGGAAAGGGACCACGCTGTGGAAGGGGAGGAGGAGAGAGAAAAGGAGAAGGTACGATGTATGGATGGATGGTAGGATGGATGGACCGATAGATGGATTTATGTATGTATGGATGTATGGATGTATGGATGTATGGATGACTCTGTACCGCTACCCCCTGTATACAGCCTCATTACTAACCTGTACCCCTGCATACTGACTCTGTACCGGTACCCTCTGTATACAGCCTCATTACTAACCTGTACCCCTGCATACTGACTCTGTACCGCTCCCCTATATACAGCCTCATTACTAACCTGTACCCCTGCATACTGACTCTGTACCAGTACCCCCTGTATACAGCCTCATTACTAACCTGTACCCCTGCATACTGACTGTACCGCTACAGAGCGTAATTTTAACATATATATTTTTACTTAACGCAGTTGTTTCTTAAAACGCCTTGAAGAATTGTTCGTTAGAGCCTGTAAGTAAGCATTTCACTGTAAGGTCTACTACACCTGTTGTCTTCAGCGCATGTGACAGTCCAATTAGATTTGAGTAGTAAAGTGCTGTTCCCACTCCAGTGAGAAAATCCAATTAAAAGGACTCTCAGCTCCACTATCAATGCTTAATTAATGAATGGCTGAAATTCAGCATCTAATTAAACTGATCCCTCATTTCAACAGAAACAAAAAACGTCCCACCAGTTAGGTTGTTGGTTATGTTATCTGATATCTACAGTGATGGCATTAAAATGCATTTAAAGTATGGTATTGAATTGTCCCGTTTTTGTGATTAATACAGTTGGGAAGGTATTGGTACGGTTCATAGGTCACAACAAGAGAGAGAGTGGGAGAAAAGCAGAGAGAGTAAAGAAGAACAGCAGGGACGGTACATCAGGCGCTACTGACAGAACTACATACAAAATGCACAGGAACTACATTACCCAGCATCCCCATCAGCTCTTTGCCCTGCAACTAATAACGAAAATGACCGCTTCTTAACTCGACAAATTCAGGTGCAGTCCCTCCCTGTTTCAGTACGTTTTCTTCCATTTGGTGCCTAATGAACAAGACCCCTGCACCTCTGGTTGGCCCTGTTCATCAGCCTACACATTTCAACACACTGTCAGAGTGGATATCTATCCAATAGGTAGGAGGTCCTAATCCACCTACATCAAGTCAATTTAGCTTACAGCGAACAGCCATGCAGCCTAGCTGACCCAGTACCCGACGAAGGCCTGAGAGGAGAGCTAGAGGGACCGGAGATAGAGGGACCAGAGATAGAGGGACCAGAGATAGAGGGACCAGAGATAGAGGGACCAGAACTAGAGGCACCAGAGATAGATGGACCAGAACTAGAGGGCCCAGAGATAGAGGGACCAGAACTAGAGGGACCAGAGAGAGAGGGACAAGAGCCGGAGGGACCAGAGCTGGAGGGACCAGAGCTAGAGGAACCAGAGATAGCGGAACCAGAGATAGAGGGACCAGAGATAGAGGGACCAGTTAGAGATATGTATACTGGTATGTTCCATACCTCCATGTGGTCATATAAAACCCATATTGAACCAGATCCAAGTGTTTCAACAACCAGTAAAGGTTGCTAGAAGCTGATGTGTCCAGTAGAAAACACACACAGTAGCAGCAGAAGTAGCAGTGGTCTGTGGAGTAAAACATTTTGCTTGGTGGCAGGAAGGAAGACTGGGAAACAGATGGGAAGGAAGGCAGGAGAATGGGCAACAAGTGTAGAGGAGAAGGGAGAGGGGTAGCAATACTGCCAGTCCCTCTACCCCCTCCACGAGCCTCGAGTCGAGAAGCGGACGAGAAGGGAGAGGGGTAACAATACTGCCGGTCCCTCTACCCCCTCCACGAGCCTCGAGTCGAGAAGCGGACGAGAAGGGAGAGGGGTAACAACACTGCCAGTCCCTCTACCCCCTCCACGAGCCTTGAGTCGAGAAGCGGACGAGCGGAGACATACACACAATATTGTATACAGCACCGCCAAACAATGGGTCCTCCACAAAGAATTCTGGGAAAGGGGCACGGCTGGCTTCTCCCCCGGCCTGCGAGGGCCCTGTCCCAGCACTGAGACTAAGTGGTGCCACAGGGTGTGTGTGTGACTTCATGTGCATGTGTGCCCCCTCTTTTTACGACGCCTAAATAATGCTCAACTTTGCCCCTAGTGTGTGTGTGTGTCTGTCTGACCTCAGTGTCAGCTGTGTGTGTGTGTGTGTGTGTGTGTGTGTGTGTGTGTGTGTGTGTGTGTGTGTGTGTGTGTGTGTGTGTGTGTAAAGGCGTCGCTGCTGTTGGGGGTGAGCGGCGTGCGTTTGGAGATAATTGGCTGGTAATTAGGAGGGGGTAATTAGGAGGGGGCCTTCATCTCAGGTGGCCCTCCCCTGGTGTAATGGGATGACGCCAGCCCCCCTCTCTTCTCAGTCTCTGTTACCTGGCTGACGAACTAAGTGTGGTGCAGCAGGTGACATCCGCATCAGGCTGCTGCTCTCTAGGGCCTCTGGGGGACCAGAGCTAGAGGCTGCACAGTCCCCACTATTAGTCATCGTCCCTCTCGGGGACCCAGTGAGAGAGAGAGAAACAAGCACAGCCCGCACCCCTACAAACACAGGCCTCTCCTCAAAAAGATATCTGACCTCAATGAGACTACAATGCTTAATTATTCCTCTGCTGTTGTTGTTGTCGTTGTTGTTCCTGGCTCTTTCGTTGAGATCCACAGCACGGCATTGTTTTCTGTGCCTCCGCCCCAGCCCTCTCTCCCCGATCTCCATTTAGCCAGAGACAAAACTTGGTCTAATTAGATCGGAAGTGAGAGAGGCTATCAATGGGGAATCAGTATTCAAAGAAAACGCACAACTTTTCCAAACACAAAACAGCAGGAAGCCAAACAGTGTTGTGCTGATGAACGGAGCGATTGGTCTGATACAAGCCAAGCTTGTAGAATCTGGTTGCCTGGTCTTTTTGGAAGTTGGACAGCCTGCCTGCAATGCCGCAGTCTGGCCCCTGTCTATGGGCTAACTAGCTTGCCACTACTCTACATAGTAAACCAACCAACAGCCAGTCAACACCCCAGCAGAGAGAAATAACTGCTGGAATGGAATGTATTCAGCTCCAAGGGAACATTGCATCTGCTTTACTCCATACGAGACACTTTATCTGCATTTGGAAAGTATTCAGACCCCTAGACTTTTTACACATTTTGTTACGTTACAGCCTTATTCTAAAATGGATTACATCGTTTTTTCCCCCTCATCAATCTACACACAACGACAAAGCAAACAGGAAAAATCACATTTAAACAAGTTTTCAGACCCTTTACTCAGTACTTTGTTGAAGCACCTTTGGCAGCGATTACAGCCTCTAGTCTTCTTGGGTATGACGCTACAAGCTTGGCACACCTGTATTTGGGGAGTTTCTCCCATTCTTCTTTGCAGATCCTCTCAAGCTCTGTCAGGTGGGTGGGGAGCGTCGCTACACAGCTATTTTCAGGTCTCTCTAGAGATGTTAGATCGGGTTCAAGTCCGGACTCTGGCTGGGCCACTGTACACAGCCAATCTGTAAATAGCACACCTGACTAACTCATCCCCATATTATTACTTACCCTCTTGCTCTTTTGCACCCCAGGATCTATACTTGCACATCATCATCTGCACATCTATCGCTCCAGTATTAATGCTAAATTGTAATTACAGTGCCTTGCGAAAGTATTCGGCCCCCTTGAACTTTGCGACCTTTTGCCACATTTCAGGCTTCAAACATAAGGATATAGAACTGTATTTTTTTGTGAAGAATCAACAACAAGTGGGACACAATCATGAAGTGGAACGACATTTATTGGATATTTCAAACTTTTTTAAAATATCAAAAACTGAAAAATTGGGCGTGCAAAATTATTCAGCCCCCTTAAGTTAATACTTTGTAGCGCCACCTTTTGCTGCGATTACAGCTGTAAGTCGCTTGGGGTATGTCTCTATCAGTTTTGCACATCGAGAGACTGACATTTTTTCCCATTCCTCCTTGCAAAACAGCTCGAGCTCAGTGAGGTTGGATGGAGAGCATTTGTGAACAGCAGTTTTCAGTTCTTTCCACAGATTCTCAATTGGATTCAGGTCTGGACTTTGTCTTGGCCATTCTAACACCTGGATATGTTTATTTTTGAACCATTCCATTGCAGATTTTGCTTTATGTTTTGGATCATTCTCTTGTTGGAAGACAAATCTCCGTCCCAGTCTCAGGTCTTTTGCAGACTCCATCAGGTTTTCTTCCAGAATGGTCCTGTATTTGGCTCCATCCATCTTCCCATCAATTTAACCATCTTCCCTGTCCCTGCTGAAGAAAAGCAGGCCCAAACCATGATGCTGCCACCACCATGTTTGACAGTGGGGATGGTGTGTTCAGCTGTGTTGCTTTTACGCCAAACATAACGTTTTGCATTGTTGCCAAAAAGTTCAATTTTGGTTTCATCTGACCAGAGCACCTTCTTCCACATGTTTGGTGTGTCTCCCAGGTGGCTTGTGGCAAACTTTAAATGACACTTTTTATGGATATCTTTAAGAAATGGCTTTCTTCTTGCCACTCTTCCATAAAGGCCAGATTTGTGCAATATACGACTGATTGTTGTCCTATGGACAGAGTCTCCCACCTCAGCTGTAGATCTCTGCAGTTCATCCAGAGTGATCATGGGCCTCTTGGCTGCATCTCTCATCAGTCTTCTCCTTGTATGAGCTGAAAGTTTAGAGGGACGGCCAGGTCTTGGTAGATTTGCAGTGGTCTGATACTCCTTCCATTTCAATATTATCGCTTGCACAGTGCTCCTTGGGATGTTTAAAGCTTGGGAAATCTTTTTGCATCCAAATCCGGCTTTAAACTTCTTCACAACAGTATCTCGGACCTGCCTGGTGTGTTCCTTGTTCTTCATGATGCTCTCTGCGCTTTTAACGGACCTCTGAGACTATCACAGTGCAGGTGCATTTATACGGAGACTTGATTACACACAGGTGGATTGTATTTATCATCATTAGTCATTTAGGTCAACATTGGATCATTCAGAGATCCTCACTGAACTTCTGGAGAGAGTTTGCTGCACTGAAAGTAAAGGGACTGAATAAATTTGCACGCCCAATTTTTCAGTTTTTGATTTGTTAAAAAAGTTTGAAATATCCAATAAATGTCGTTCCACTTCATGATTGTGTCCCACTTGTTGTTGATTCTTCACAAAAAAATAAGGTTTATATCTTTATGTTAAGCCTGAAATGTGGCAAAAGGTCGCAAAGTTCAAGGGGGCTGAATACTTTCGCAAGGCACTGTACTTTGCCTCTATGGCTTATTTATTGCCTTATCTCCCTACTCTTCGACATTTGCACACACTGTACATATATTTTTCTATTGTGATTTTACGTTTGGTTATGTGTAATTCTGTGTTGTTGTTTGTGTCGCACTGCTTTGCTTTATCTTGGCCAGGTTGCAGTTGTAAATGAGAACTTGTTCTCAACTAGCTTACCTGGTTAAATAAAGGTGAAATAAAAATAAATTAAATAAAAGGACATTCAGAGACTTGTCCCGAAGCCACTCATGCATTGTCTTGGCTGTGTGCTTAGGTTCGTTGTCCTGTTGGAAGGTGAACCTTCACCCCAGTCTGAGGCCCTGAGCGCTCTGGAGCAGGTTTTCATCAAGGATCTCTCTGTACTTTGCTCCGTTCATCTTTTCCTCTATCCTGACTAGTATCCCAGTCCCTGCCACTGAAAAACATCTCCACAGCATGATGCCTCCACCACCATGCTTCACTGTAGGGATGATGACAGGTTTCCTCCAGACGTGATTCTTGGCATTCAGGTCAAATAGTTCATTCTTGGTTTCATCAGACCGGAAATTCTTGTTTCCCATGGTCTGAGAGTATTTTTGGTGCCTTTTGGCAAACTCCAAGAGGGCTGTCATGTGCCTTTTACTGAGGAGTGGCTTCCACCTGGCCACTCTACCATAAAGGCCTGATTGGTGGAGTGCTGCAGAGATGTTTGTCCTTTTGGAAGAGGAGGGAGGTAGGCAAAAGTTCTCCGCAGAGGAACTCTGGAGCTCTGTCAGAGTGACCATCGGGTTCTTGGTCTTCGATGCCTTTGACCTCATGGCTTGTTTTTTGCTCTGACATGCACTGTCAACTGTGGGACCTTATAGAGACAGGTGTGTGCCTTTCCAAATCATGTCCAATCAATTGAGTTTACCACAGGTGAACTCCAACCAAGTTGTAGAAACATCTCAATGATCATCAAAGGAAACAGGATGCTCAATTTCGAGTCTGATAGTTTGGGGTTTGAATATTTATGTAAATGTCATATTTTTTTATATAATATTATATAAATGTGCTAACATTTCTGAAAACCTGTTTTTACTTCGTCATTATCGGGTATTGTGTGTAGATTGATGAGGGAAACAACGATTGAATCCATTTTAGAATAAGTAACAAACCAGAATGTGTAAAAAGTGAAGGGGTCTGAATACTTTCTGAATGCAGTGTATATGCCGTTTAGATATGATCGAAGAAGTACCAAATCGAAGACTGAATGGATTTGTAAGATTTTGGTACGTGTTCGTCATATTTATTTCACAGAACACAGGAAACAAACGAACAAGTGAATAACGGAAAACCGAAAGAGTCCCATATGGTGAAAACACTGAAACGGAAAATAACTCCCCACAACCCATGGTGGGAAAACAGGCTGCCTAAGTATGGTTCTCAATCAGAGACAACGATTGCCAGTTGCCTCTGATTGGGAGCCATACCAGGCCAAACACATAGAAATACAAACACAAGAACAAAACATAGAATGCCCACCCCACCTCACACCCTGACTAACCTAAAATGGAGACATACAAAGGGAACTGAGGTCAGGACGTGACAGTACAGGAATCAGAATCTGTAGTGTGAATCAGCTTCTTCCCTGAATAGTTGAGAAATAGTTTTGAGAAAAGAAGTAGACACATATGTGTTTGGTAAATCATTCAAATCTAAAAAAGCTGTCCCAATTCATGTCAAGAGGAAACAGTGGTGAGAATGTATATGTAATGATGTTCATTTACAGAGGATTACGCCTGTGTGTGTGTGTGTGTCTCTGTCTGTGTGTCTGTGTGTCTGTGTCTGTGTCTGTCTGTCTGTCTGTGTCTGTCTGTCTGTGTCTGTCTGTCTGTGTCTGTCTGTCTGTGTCTGTCTGTCTGTGTCTGTCTGTCTGTGTCTGTCTGTCTGTGTCTGTCTGTCTGTGTCTGTCTGTCTGTGTCTGTCTGTCTGTGTCTGTCTGTCTGTGTCTGTCTGTGTCTGTCTGTCTGTCTGTGTGTGTGCATTTCTCCAAACAGAAAACAACAAGAAACAGGGAACCAAAATAAGGACAACAATAGAGACAAGTGAGAGTGGAGGAAGGAGGAAGCTGTGACACACAGGAAGGACAGACTTCACATTGGCACAGTCACTCGTCTGTACATAGGGGACCGAAAGAGATGCGACACCCCAGACCAAACAGACCCACACGCCAAAGATTTGCTCGAGACAGAGAGGACAGAGAGGGAGAGAGAAAGAGAGAGCGGAAGAGAGAAAGAGAGAGCGGAAGAGAGAAAGAGAGAGCGGGAGAGAAAGAGAGAGAATATTGATAAAAACAGTAGAATTCTTTATATTGTTAATCAAAAACACAGAGAACCAGACAACAAAAATATACGCCTTCAATATGGGGAAACACTGAAGCAATACAAACACACCCTAGGAACAAAAAAGGAACAGCACATTAGAAATCAGCTGGATAGAATTGAGCAATCCATAGAATCAAAGCACTTCTGGGAGAATTGGAATAAATTAAACAAACCTCATCATGAGGAATTGGCTTTCCAAAATGGGGATATGTGGAGAAATCACTTTGCAAACCTCTACAGCAATATAACAAAGAGCCCAGAACAAAACAGATATATCCGAAAAATTACAAATGCTTGAATCAGCAGTCAAAGACTATCAGAATCCTGTGGATACCCCAATTACAGAAGAAGAAAACTATGCACTCTCCAACCCAAAAAGGCCTGTGGTGCTGATTGCTGATGGTATTTTAAATGAAATGATCAAATATACAGACCACAAATTCAAATTGGCTATACTCAAACTCTTCAACATTATCCTCACTGCTGGTATTTTCCCCGATATTTGGAACCAGAGATTGATCACACCAATCTATAAAAATGGAGACAAATTTGACCCAAATAATTAGAGGAGTTTGCATTAACAGCAACCTGGGGAAAATTCTCTGCAGTATTATAAATAGCAGACTACATCATTTCCTTGACGAACACAACGTATTGAGTAGAAGCCAGATTGGATTTCTAAACAATTATTGTACAACAGACCACATTTACACCGTCCACACTAATTGACAAACAAGTTAAGCAAAACAAAGGCTAAATCTACTCGTGTTTTCTAGATATCAAAAAAGCATTTGATTCAATTTGGCACGAAGGTATTTTTTATAAACTAATAGAAAGTGATATTGGAGGGAAAACGTATGTTATTAAATCAATGTACACTAAAAACAAATGTGCGGTTAAAATTGGCAACAAGCAAACAGACTTCTTCTCTCAGGGACGGGGAGTGAAACAGGGCTGCCCATTAAGTCCAACACTATTTAACATCTACATTAATTAATGAATTGGCAAAAACATTAGAAGAATCGGAAGCACCTGGTATCACCCTACAAAGCACTGAAATCAAGTGTCTGCTGTACGCAGATGACCTGGTGCTGCTGTCTCCTACTAAAGAGGGGTTACAGCAGCACCTAGATCGTCTTCACAGGTTCTGTCAGACCTGGGCTCTGACCTTTAACCTAAAAAAAACAAATATAATGATATTCCAAAAAAGGTCTGGAAATCAGGATGACAAATATAAATTATATTTGAACACAGTTCTATTAGAACACACCATATCTAGAATTAAATATCATCAACTCAGGTAGCTTTCACATGGTTGTGAATGAGCTGAGAGACAAAGCAAGAAAAGCATTCTATGCCATTAAAAGAAACATTAAAATTGAAATTCCAATTAGAATCTGGCTCAACATTTTTCACTCAGTTATAGAACCAATTGCTCTATATGGCAGTGAAGTATGGGGTCCAATCTCTAATAATGAATTCACCAAATGGGACAAACTGTAACGTTGGTCGTCTTCTTCCTCTGATGAGGAGTAAGATAGATCGGATCAATTTGCAACTGAACACTACAAAAATACAAAATAACAACGTGAAACAAACGAAACGGTCCCGTGTGGTAACAAACACTAACACGGAAAATAATCACCCACCACTCAAAAGTGAAACCAGGCTACCTAAATATGGTTCTCAATCAGGGACAACGATAAACAGCTGCCTCTGATTGAGAACCATACCAGGCCAAACACAGAAATCCCAAAACATAGAAAAAGGAACATAGACAACCCACCCAACTCACACCCCGACCGTAATAAAACAAAGACATAATAAAAGAACTAAGGTCAGAACGTGACACAAACATCCAATTGAAATACTGCATGTAGAGTTTTGCAAGACTGTATTGCAAGTGCAAAGAAAAACTCAAAATAAGGCATGTAGAGCAGAATTGGGCCAATACCCCCTCCTCAATCGAATAGAAAAAAGAGCCATCAAATTTTAAAACCATCTAAAAACAAGTGACCCCAAAACATTCCATCACACAGCTCTACAATGTCAAGAGATGAAACAAGAGAAGAGTCCCCTCAGCCAGCTGGTTCTGAGGCTCAGTTCACCAACCCAAACCAACCCCATAGAGCCTCAGGACAGCACTCAGAAAATCTGGCCCAACCAAATCATCACAAAACAAAAATAGAAATATATCACCTATTGGAAAGACAACACAAAAAAACAAAGTAAACTTAAATGCTATTTGGCTCTAAACAGACAGTAGTTGGTGGCAGACTATCTGACCACTGTGACTGATAGAAAACTGAGGAAAACATTGACTAGGTACAGATTCAGTGAGCACAGTCTGGCTATAGAGACCGGTCGTCACAGACAAACCTGGCTGCCCAGAGATGACAGGCTGTGCTCACTCTGCTCCAGGGGAGGTGTAGAGAAAGAGCTGCATTTCTTATTACACTGTGACAAATACTCAGACCTAAGAGAATATTTCTTTCCCAAAATTATAATTCAATACAAAGAATTTGAAACTATAAAATGAGGGACCTGAGGGACAGCCAGTGAAAAGTGCATTGTAATGTCGATATTATTTCCCATCTTGTTTTGTTTTGTCTTTCATACCATGTGTCTTCTCAGTCATGTTGACACTGGTCTACTACTATTGCTTTAATGTATTGTTGTTCTGATTAATATTGTTAGTGTAGTTGTTGTTAATGGTAATCCCATGTCCACTACTACTATCATTATTGCTGTTGGTCCCACAATTTATTTATATATAAATATATATATTTATTTTTCGATATGTATACTTTGACAATGTAAGTCATAATGAACTTGCCATGTCAATAAAGTCAATTGAATTGAAAAAAATTGAGAGAGAGAGAGAGAGAGAGAGAGAGAGAGAGAGAGAGAGAAGAGAGAGAGACAGAGAGAGAGAGAGAGAGAGAGAGAGAGAGATGTATTGGAGAATTCCACAGGGTCCTCTCTTCCTCTCCCCTGCATTTAATTTGGACATGGTGGGCATGGTCTCATCAATTATAAGTCAGGTTTTGGTGGCAGCTGTAGGAGCACGGTGTTCACGGCTCTGTGTGTGTGAGATAAGAACGCGGCGCAGGGGTCATTAATCAATGTGGCTGGTCCGAGAACGAGGCCTAAATTGGCTCATCATTCTCGACATTAAAGAGGAATTTGGGTGTGCGGGGGGCTGCTTCTCCAATAGGAATCCCTGATCACGCTTTGTAGGCAACGTAGAGGCGGCGTTGGCTAGCTAAGCTCAAGCGCAGAAACTCGTCTAAACTGCGCATGTGCAGGCCGTCAAATCAAAGGCAATTATTAATTATAAACTCTGTGGTGTTATCTTTTTCTTTTGCACAGGTCTGGAGTGTATCACAAAGAGTCAGGGATTCACCACACAAGACTGCAGGTAGGATTAACACAGTAAAAACATGCCAAAGTCAGCTTAGCCTTTACAGTTGCAGATAAAAGCACAGAGGAAATGATTTGCAAATAGCAGAAAAACGTATTCTGGGGGCTCTGTTTGTGCTTCTCAACAGCAAGCGATTGTGGATAACCAGGAGGAAGTTGACCCTGGGGATGAGAGGTCAGCTCCTCAAGCTATCAGAACGATGGACGGATGATGAAAGGATGGCCCGTGTTAAGAAGGGCTGTAACATCCTGTCTTGGAGGAATATGGATGACCCTCCACAACAGGATGTAACTTCAGGTTACTGTCTCTCCCCATTGAGCACTAATAACTTCAGGTTACTGTCGCTCCCCATTGAGCAGTAATAACTTCAGGTTACTGTCTTTTCCCATTGAGCACTAATAACTTCAGATTACTGTCGCTCCCCATTGAGCAGTTATAACTTCAGGTTACTGTCTTTTCCCATTGAGCACTAATAACTTCAGATTACTGTCGCTCCCCATTGAGCAGTAATAACTTCAGGTTGCTGTCTCTCCCCATTGACCACTAATAACTTCAGGTTTGACGACAGGTTACTGTCGACTGAGATAGATAGAGCTCACGATGGGTCTAAATATGTTGTCATTGTATCGGATAAAAACAGCTGTCATTTGTATACTTAATACTTAAATAAGAAATTTGCACCCAGTAAAATAAGATGGCCCGTCAAGTACAAACACTTCGGACCAACTCAGAAGGTGGGAGACATTGGGGGAAATCACATTTGCGTGTAGAGTGTGGGACATTATGAGCAACCAGTTTAGCTGTCCTTTCCTCTCTCTTTTTCTCTCTGTCCGTGCCGGTCTCTTCCTTCCTCTCTCTGTCCCCTACTTTACTTTATGTGTCCTCCCACTCCCCACTCCCTGTCTCTCCCTTTCTTTCTCCTCTCTTCCGTCTCTCTCAGGTCTTTGTTGTGCCGGGCACCATAACGTTGCAGCTTTGTTGCGGATCCAGTTCCAGACTGCAGTGGAGGGGAGGGATTGTGGGTATTTTCTTTGATAGGATGACAGGATACAGGGATGTTTGGGGTGGGGGGAGACTAACTAAATCTGTTCCATATGACACTGGCTCACATGGCCCTCCTGCATGTTTCTGGGCACCCAGAACGCCATGGGTGGGCGTGCATTGGAGGGATGGGTAGGGAGGGGGTGTATTGAGATATCAGAGATGTTTGTGATGACAGGGGCCAAACCTTGTCACACACCAGGGGCTCTGGCTCATTATATCTGGGTAACTCTTATCCCTGCCTCCCTCTCCCCTTCTCTCTCACTCTCTTTCTTTGCTTCTCTCACTCCTACTCTCTCTGACTCTGTTTTTCTGTCTCTCTCGCCAAAATAAACCTATCCAGAATTGGGATGAATTGGGATGCAAGGAGAGGGGGGGGGGGGGGGGGGGGGGGGGGGGGGTAGTGATGTACAGGGATGTCACAGCACCATTGGGCATTGGGACCTCCTGGGTGGCCGCACTCACTTTCTTCTTCTCTCCTCTCCTTAATTTTCATTCCCCTCTCTCTCTGCCGCTGTGCTTTTGGTGGGGGCTGGAGTCTTAATCCCCCTCTGCACTAATTCCTGATCGGGTTTACTGGCCTTGGATCAGCGGTGTACCTGCATCCCACACACAGGGGCTCAGTGACCCCCCCTCCCATCCAGTCCCCAAACCCCAGCCGCCGGTGTGCTCCATCCCTGGGCCAGCGAAAACAAAAGAGTGCCTTGTGTTTTTGAGCCCGTCTCAACAGTCGTTAAAGAGGCTTAGGGACATTTTTCTAATTTTTGTACAGCTAATATCTTGCAAAGTTGTCTAATCTCTTTATGTATAAGTCAAGATTCATGTGAGCTCCAGCTCCCCCCTTCCGCCTCCCATGTCCACTCCACCCTAGGACACTGCTGGTGCTCATTACTTGATGGCTATCCAGTCTAATTAGGCTAGGGGACATCAGATGGGGCTGGGGGTGGGTCCACTCAGGGAATTTATCGTGTCGGATGTGTCAGTATGGACAGGTTGCCTTAAATAGCAATGGGGGGCAGGGCCAAACCTCTTCATATAGACCAGAGTGGGTGTCCTTGTTGCCCAACCTTGCTTCTGCCTCTGGACCGAACCTGAACTGCACGGGAAAACTCTACAAGGTGACTGACAGCTGACCGAATGTAGAGGCATTGGGTCAAAACAATGTAGAAAAGGAGACCTCAACAACATCAAATTTGGTGTGTTGCACTGAGAGTGTGACACACTCTTCCCATGGCATAGACTGACCAAGTGAATCCAGGTGAAAGTACGATCCCTTATCAATGTCACCTGTTAAATCCACTTCAATCAGTGGAGATGAAGGGGAGGGGACAGGTTAAATAAGGATTTTAAATCCTTGAGACAATTGAGACATGAATTGTGTATGTGTGTCATTCAGAGGGTGAATGGGCAAGACAAAAGATTTAAGTGCCTCTGGACGAGGTATGGTAGTAGGTACCAGGCGCACTGGTTTGTGTCAAGAACTGCAACTCTGCTGGGTTTTTCAGTTTCACACGTTTTTTCAGTACACACAGTTTCCTGTATGTACTATACCAAGAATGGTCCACCACCCAAAGGACATCCAGACAAATTGACACAACTGTGGGAAGCATTAGAGTCAACAAGGACCAGCATCCCTGTGGAACGCTTTCGACACCTTGCAGAGTCCATGCCCCGACAAACTGAGGCTGTTCTGAGGGCAAACAGGGAGGGAGTGCCACTCAATATTAGGAATGTTTAAACCCCTTGAATTGCATCAGAGTCTGCAGCTTGGTGCAGGGTTGGGTTGACTGATTTGAGGCTGGACTTTCTGCCCAGGTCTCGGAGCCTAGTTTACACCTCACACTACCTCACCCCACAGTAGAATGAAAGCCTGGGGAAATAAAACCTAATCACAGAATTGCATTCAGTAAAAACCTAAATAGGGGAGGAAGAGGAAGAGGACGAGGAGCCTATTACATAATCAAGCAGGGTTTAGAATGTGGCTCGAGTGACATCTTGCTCATCTTGCTTTACTTACCTTTGTAAGGCGAAGCGGACACTAGACACCACAGCGAGACAATGCACTCCGGAATAGGGTGCAAGTCCATACTAATTTCCTCACTCGGAGATGATAGCAGTTTGGGTTACAGCGGGCGAACCTGAGATGAGGTGAGTGGCGTTCTGTGTCGAAGGTACAGGGGCCCTCTACATACAGGAGCAACTGCAGTACTAGGAGTTGAAGGACGACAGAGTGAAGAGTAGGGGTCAAGAGGCTCTCTCTCTGTGTGTGTGTGTGTGTGTGTGTGTGTGTGTGTGTGTGTGTGTGTGTGTGTGTGTGTGTGTGTGTGTGTGTGTGTGTGTGTGTGTGTGTGTGTGTGTGTAGTCAGAGACAAATATTTTGGTTACCTTCTTATTACGAGGTGAGCCGAGGACTTTACTAGATCACAGGGGTTTATCTAGCCAGAACAATGTCCCATATTCCACACATAGAGCAAGTAAAGTCAAGCTTTCTCTCCCTATGTTGATCACAGGGGTTTATCTAGCCAGAACAATATTCCACACATAGGGAGAGAAAGCTTGATATAGAGGCCTAGAAATCTTGCACTTGGCCACTCGACTCTGTCTAGATGGTATTTTAATCAACTGAAACCATCTTGGAAAATAACTGTTGCTCGATTAACATTCAACTGGTTTGTCCAATGAACAGGACCCTTTTTTGACAAAGAATAAAAACAAATTGTGTAATCGCAATAGTGTTACTGCTTGGCTGGAGCAAAAGCCTGTACCCACACTTCTGACAAGCGTACGAACACTAACACACAAACAGTGGTGGCATGTTGCGTGTCAAGTCGGGCCTGTAATGTTCTGCAGCCCTCACACTAACAGCTGCCTCTTTAGCTGGCAGGGTGGGGTAGGGCAGCGGTGAGACATTCATCATCAGCAGCACAACCAGGAAGTCCATGGCCCTGGTAGAGAATTGACCCTGACCTCTAACATTGACCTCTCGAAAGACGCACAGGCTCCGGTTCCTTCCCACTGCTTTCTGTTGGACTACCATGATATGTGTGTGTGCGTGTGCATTTGCGTGCGCGCGTGTGCGTGCATGTGTGCGTGCGTGCGTTTGTGTGTGTGTGTGAGAGAGAGAGCGTGTGTGTTGCTAATGTGAGGCAGCAATGTGTCAAGGCTGTGCGGCACTACACAAAGAGTGCGGCACTGTGCGGCACTACATAAAGAGAGCTGATTGGAAACAGCAGGTGAGAGCACTGAACAAGCGCCAGTGAATATGCACAGAGAAGGAAGAGAGATGAGACGTAGAGAGAAAATAGGTAGAAAGAGAGAAGAGTGGGAATGAGAAAGAAAAGAGAGGAGGAGAGAGAGAAAGAACAGAGAGGAGAGTGGGAATGAGAAAGAAAATAGAGGAGGAGAGAGGGAAAGAAAAGAAAGGAGGAGATAGAGAAAGAAAAGAGAGGAGAGAGAGAGAGAGAGAGAAAGAAAAGAGAGGAGGAGAGATAGAAAGAAGAGAGGAGTGGGAATGTGAAAGAAAAGAGAGGAGGAGAGAGAGAAAGAAAAGAGAGGAGAGTGGGAATGAGAAAGAAAAGAGTGGAGAGAGAGAGGAAGAAAAGAGAGGAGAGAGGGAATGAGAAAGAAAAAAGAGGAGCGAGAGAAGAAGTAAAGAGAGGAGAGTGGGAATGAGAAAGAAAAGAGAGGAGAGAGAGAGTAAGAAAAGAGAGGAGAGTGGGAATGAGAAAGAAAAGAGAGGAGAGAGAGAGAGAAAGAAAAGAGAGGAGAGTGGGAATGAGAAAGAAAAGAGAGGAGAGAGAGAGGAAGAAAAGAGATGAGAGTGGGAATGAGAAAGAAAAGAGAGGAGAGAGAAAGAAAGAAAAAAGTGGAGGAGAAAGAGAAAGAAAAGAGGAGAGTGGGAATGAGAAAGAAACGAGAGAAGAGAGAGAGAGGAAGAAAAAAGAGGAGAGTGGGAATGAGAAAGAAAAGAGAGGAGAGAGAGAGAGAAAGAAAAGATATGAGAGTGGAAATGAGAAAGAAAAGAGAGGAGAGAGAGAGAAGGAAAAGAGAGGAGAGTGGGAATGAGAAAGAATAGAGAGGAGAGTGGGAATGAGAAAGAAAAGAGAGGAGAGGGAACGGAAGAAAAGAGAGGTGGAGAGAGAGAAAGAAAAGAGGAGAGTGGGAATGAGAAAGAAAAGAGAGGAGAGAGAGAGAAAGAAAAGAGAGGAGAGTGGGAATGAGAAAGAAAAGAGAGAAGAGTGGGAATGAGAAAGAAAAGAGAGGAGAGGAGAGTGGGAATGAGAAAGAAAAGAGAGGAGAGTGGGAATGGGAATGAGAAAGAAAAGAGAGGAGGAGAGAGAGAAAGAAAGGAGAGGATGGAGAGAGAAAGAAAAGAGAGGAGAGAGAGAGAAAGAAAAGAAGAGAGAGAGAAAGAAAAGAGAGGAGAGAGAAAGAAAAGAGAGGAGAGTGGGAATGAGAAAGAAAAGAGAGGAGAGTGGGAATGAGAAAGAAAAGAGAGGAGAGAGAGAAAGAAAAGAGAGGAGAGTGGGAATGAGAAAGAAAAGAGAGGAGAGAGAGAAAGAAAAGAGAGGAGAGTGGGAATTAGAAAGAAACGAGAGTTCAAAATGTGGAGTTAATGCCTAACCTTAACCATTCAGTGTTAATGCCTAACCTTAACCATTCTGAGTTCATGCCTAACCTTAACCATTCAGAGTTCATGCCTAACCTTAACCATTCAGAGTTCATGCCTAACCTTGACCATTCTGATTTAATGCCTAACCTTAACCATTCAGAGTTCGTTCTTAAACTTCACCTTCAAAATGTGGAGTTCATGACTAACCTTAACCATTCAGAGTTAATGCCTAACCTTAACCATTCAGAGTAAATGACTAACCTTAACCATTCAGAGTTAATGCCTAACCGTAACCATTCAGAGTTAATGCCTAACCTTAACCATTCAGAGTTCATGCCTAACCTTAACCATTCAGAGTTAATGCCTAACCTTAACCATTCAGAGATCATTCTTAAACTTAACCTTCAAAATTGAGTTAATGCCTAACCTTAACCATTCAGAGTTAATGTCTAACCTTAACCATTCAGCGTTAATGCCTAACCTTAACCATTCAGAGTTCATTCCTAACCTTAACCATTCAGAGTTCATTCTTAAACTTAACCTTCAAAAGGTGGAGTTAATGCCTAACCTTAAACACTTTGAAATTTGACTGGAGAAAAATGGATCAACGTCTAATTTGAACTTGATACTGCGAACGCTAGTTGGTGCAAAAACTGGTTGAATCAACGTTGTCATTTCAACCACAAAAATAAATCTGATGACGTTGAGTCAACGTGGAAAACTGATTGGATTTGCAAAAAGTCATCAACGTCAGGGCATTTAGTACTTTTTCACTTAACTTTTAACTTAAATCCAATGACATGGTGATATTTGTTGTTGATTTCACATTGAATTCAGGATAGTTAACAACTCATTTTTGTGCCGGGCCCGCTGTACAGTACTGTGCCGTGGTCTGCCGTGGCAATTCAAAAATAATGCATCTCCTCCATTTTGTGTCTTTGGTTTTGCCTTTGCATTAGATACTCAGTCAATAACCAGTCCGTCTGCTGTGCTTTCTTCCTCGTTCGGAGGAGCCTGTGATAGACAAGAGCATAACCAAACAGAGCCTTGGTCAGTGAAAGAACCGTCAGTCTATTCACTAACTGACTAACGTATCCAAGCTCGATTGTTTCGACCTCCATTGGCCTTAGCTAATTGCGTTTAATTGCTAAGATATCGGCAGATCCATTGTCGCTGCTTTCTCCTTCTCCAAATTGCAAATTACTAATCAAGCCAAACGGCCTGACGGCCAAACGGCCAATTAATTGTTGCTCTTGTTGCGCTCAAGTAACATTTAAGCAACTGCATAAATATTTGCATGTCAATGGCACAGGAAAAGTTGTTGTTTTTCAAAGTGATTATCTGAAAGCAAATACAAAGACATCAGAGTCCCTGATAACACTGGGCATGTTGACGTCCACACATCATATCAAAGACACCAGAGTCCCTGATAAGACTGGGCATGTTGACGTCCACACATCATATCAAAGACACAAGAGTCCCTGATAACACTGGGCATGTTGACGTCCACACATCATATCAAAGACATCAGAGTCCCTGATAACACTGGGCATGTTGACGTCCACACATCATATCAAAGACACAAGAGTCCCTGATAACACTGGGCATGTTGACGTCCACACATCATATCAAAGACACCAGAGTCCCTGATAACACTGGGCATGTTGACGTCCACACATCATATCAAAGACACCAGAGTCCCTGATAACACTGGGCATGTTGACGTCCACACATCATATCAAAGACACCAGAGTCCCTGATAACACTGGGCATGTTGACGTCCACACATCATATCAAAGACACCAGAGTCCCTGATAACACTGGGCATGTAGACGTCCACACATCATATCAAAGACACCAGAGTCCCTGATAATACTGGGCATGTTGACGTCCACACATCATATCAAAGACACCAGAGTCCCTGATAACACTGGGCATGTTGACGTCCACACATCATATCAAAGACATCAGAGTCCCTGATAACACTGGGCATGTTGACGTCCAAACATCATATCAAAGACACCAGAGTCCCTGATAACACTGGGCATGTTGACGTCCACACATCATATCAAAGCTACTTAAGTCTTTATTTTTTGACAAACTACTGGCCCAACGCTTTAGTCACCCACATTATTTAGTCACCCACATTATGAGGACAAAACTGTCATCATAATAGGAGTTGGCTATGTTCGCTTCACAAGGACTTCTCAAGTTAATTCACAAGGACTTCACAAGTTACTTCACAAGCTAATTCACAAGGACTTCACAAGTTAATTCACAAAGCTGTCTGAGAAACCTTCAGATCGAGGAATATCTGAGAACCTTGCGGGTGACATATGTTGATTTTAACTAGATTTTTCATCCAAGCGTGCAACTGAAGGTGAAGCGTTCAGCCCGCTTTCCTTTTCATCACTCATATGACTCTCATGTGTAGTCTCCTGTCCGCACAGTAAATAGCCTGTGAAGCACAACGTAATAATGCGTTGTTTCTGTGCACTCTCGCCTCGTGTTTATCCTCACTGAGCCCTGATCCAACAACAGACAAGGAAACTCCTCAACCAAACGGACATTGGTTAGCCAGGAGTGGATAGAGGGAGGAGAGAGGGGAAGGCATACACATACTCTTTCAAGGTTTTGACATTGCAAGGAGCTGGAGCTACACTCAGGTCTGTGCTGCTTTTCATGAACCCTGATCTGAGTCACCTGCCGAGCTACAGAGAAATGTCGCCACTTGTCGCTGCAGTGACGTTCATTACTTGTTCAGCTACAAAAGCTTTTGGGCATGTGTCACTGTGATGTAACTTCCCTGGATGCGGGGAGCAGCACATGGCTCTCAATGCAGGCGGCTTCCTTGTCCTCTAGGTTTTAGGGTACTAGCATTGGAGAAACAAGCATCCTTTAAGGTTGCAACACAGACACTTTTACCCCAATAAAAAACGAGACCCTTAGTGTTCCACAAGGCCAAAACATGTCTTGATTCAGGAGCATATATCTCCACCGTATCAGACAAGAGCCTCAGTCCTACTCCGTTCCTGTGCGCAAACGCTAGTACACATTCCTAATCTCCTGCCATTTTAGCTCCAGTCCAACCCGCTCAGACAAAATGGGCATTAAACCATTAGGAGCTAATGTTTTTGGAAGTGTATGGTATTTTTGGTGGAATGAAGGGGGGGCTGTCTAATGGTGAACGGCCCCACATGGCAACCATTATGTGCATAGCCCCTCTGGCGACCTGCTTACCCGCCTGGAGCCATCCCACCTCTGACTGACTACTTCTCTCTCTGTGTGCGTGTGGAGTGAGGGGTGTCAGAGGTTCAGGATGGCCTGTTCACACAGATGTATGCCCGGACACACACTTTTACAAGTAAGCAACACACGCACACTGGAGGGACAATGTCTAAACAAACTTAAATGGGGAACTTTTGCAGACTATTCCTTTCCCTCTTCAGATTACAGTCTACTTCTCTGTATGTCTGTCTGTTTGTTTGTTGTGTCCATCTTAAGTGTGGTGGCTGTGTGTGTGTGTGTGTGTGTGTGTGTGTGTGTGTGTGTGTGTGTGTGTGTGTGAGGTACGTGGTGGGGGGGAGTGTGTGTTTGTGTGTCTGTGTCTGTGTGTGTGTGTGTGTGTGTGTGTGTGTGTGTGTGTGTATGTGTGTGTGTGTGTGTGTGTGTGTGTGTGGGTGGGTGTGTGTGGGTGTGTGTGTGTGTGTGAATGTGCACGCCACGGGCACAAGTGTGTGTGCATACGCATGTGTGTGTGCATGTGTATGCTCGCACTGAAGATCTGGGGTATAATTGTCAGGAGAAACCACACAGGAGACAGCTCAATGCTGAGCAAACTCCACGTCAAAACACACACACTCACCACTGCACAGTGTGCTCCCCTCCCTTGGTGTAATTGGGAAAATCTGCCCTCCATTAAAACTTGTTGACATCACTTAGACAGCTAAGTACGTCGCTGAGTCACCGAGGCTCGGTGACTATAGCAGGAAGTTGGGCTTTAAACAGTGTTTTAACAGGCTGGCAGAAATGGGAAGTCATGTTGCAGGCGCGTAACTCGACAAACAGAATGGACAGTAGGTTGTGCATGGGAGGTAAATATTTGATGTACGTGCCATTGCAGAGCTGCATTTAGGTGTGCCCCACACACACAGGCACATGGGTACACACACACACACACACACACACACACACACACACACACACACACACACACACACACACACACACACACACACACACACACACACACACACACACAGGCACATGGGTACACACACACACAGGCACATGGGTACACACACACACACAGGCACATGGGTACACACACACACACACACACAGGCACATGGATACACACACACACTCACACACACAGGCACATGGGTACACACACAGGCACATGGGTACACACACACACACACACACACAGGCACATGGGTACACACACACACTCACACACACAGGCACATGGGTACACACACACAGGCACATGGGTACACACACACACACACACACACACACACACACACACACACACAGGCACATGGGTACACACACACGTCTGCTGCGTAGGATCACCTGATCCACACCAACGGCTTACCAGCTTCTTGCATATCACACACAATATTTGTGGGAGTGTGTGAGTGTATGCGTGTGTGTGAGCAGGTGACGACTCGCCCCCTCAACCAACCCCCTGAACACCCTTCACCATGTCTCCCCTCCCTATTGACTTCCCCAATGAACAGAGGAAGTAGAAAGAAAGAGAAAGGCTTGAAGTCTAATTAAACATGGTCACATTGAGCTCTCAGAGTTCCATTACAGTGTGAAGACTGCTGGCCTCCTCCCTCCCTCCCTCCCTCTCTTTCTCTCTCATCCATCCCTCCCTCCCTCTCTTTCTCTCTCATCCCTCCCTCCCTCCCTCCCTCCCTCCCTCCCTCCCTCATCCATCTCTTTCTCCCTCTATATTGTATTAACACCTGCTTCTTTCCCAATTAGCCCCACAAATAGTGACAAATGAGCCAGAGGGTTCGCTGATTAATTAACTTCTGTCAAGGACTCCATCGCTAGATGCACCCTGGGTGCACGCGCCTACACACACGCACGCACACATGCACGCACGCACACAAACACACACACACACACACACACACACACACACACACACACACACACACACACACACACACACACACACACACACACACACACACACACACACACACAGCCTTCCTTGAAGCCAGAGAGTCAGTGTGTTTGCCTGCTGCACCAAACCCATCATTAGTCATCCTCTGCTGTCCTCCCCTGTTTGTTCAGCTAGGCCTCCCTCTGTTTGCTCGCACTCTCTCTCTCTCTCATTCTCTACCTCTCTCATTCTCTACCTCTCTCTCTCTCTCTCTCATTCTCTACCTCTCTCTCTCTCTCTCTCTCTCTCTCATTCTCTACCTCTCTCTCTCTCTCTCTCTCATTCTCTACCTCTCTCTCTCTCTCTCTCTCTCATTCTCTACCTCTCTCTCTCTCTCTCTCATTCTCTACCTCTCTCTCTCTCTCTCATTCTCTACCTCTCTCTCTCTCATTCTCTACCTCTCTCTCTCTCTCTCTCTCCCTCACTCTTTCTCTCTATCTGTCTCTACTTTTACCTTGCATTCCCCTGGCTTGGCCACAAACACACACACACACACACACACACACACACACACACACACACACACACACACACACACACACACACACACACACACACACACCCTGAAAGCGTCAGCTCTAGGGTTTAGCTCAGTGTGGATGTTGCCTGTATTCCATGGCTTCTGGTTGGGATATGTACGTTCTGTCACTGTGGGGAGGGGGGGGGGGGGGGGGGGGGGGGGTGTCATCGATGCACTCCTTAATGAAGCCGGTGACTGATGTGGTGTACATAATGCCATCGGATGAATCCCGGAACATATTCCAGTCTGTGCTGTGCAGTCCTGTAGCTTAGCATCTGCTTCATCGGCCCACTTCCGTATTGAGCACGTCACTGGTACTTCCTGTTGGCTTATAAGCAAGAATCAGGAGGATAGAATTATGGTCAGATTTGTCGAATGGAAGGCCAGGGAGAGCTTTGTATGAGTCTCTGTCTGTGAAGTAAAGGTCACAAGCAAAGACTTGTTAGGTAAGTCGTTCAAATATTGGCACTAATCTATCTCCATGTTGGCACACTTGCTGCCAAGGAGGATAAGTCCGGAAAATTCCAAAAGTGTCTCATTATAATGAATCATTGTAGTTTTTCGAAAAGCCTTTGGAATGATGTACCTTTAGCTAACCATCCTAACAGTGATATGGCAGTTAAACGCTTTTCTGGGTGCCTTCGTTTTCAAAACTGACACTTTGCAAAGAGATTTTACTTACCTTAATGGGTGTATTTCTACGTCAGTCGGTCATAGCATAGTAGGTGCCGTTGGGTGGTATGATCTCTCTCTCACACACACACACACACACACACCCCCACACACACACACACACACACACACACACACACACACACACACACACACACACACACACACACACACACACACACACACACACACAACCACACACACAACCACACACACACACACACACACACACACACACACACACACACACACAACCACACACACACACACACACAACCACACACACACACAACCACACACACACACACACACACACACACACAACCACACACACACACACACACAACCACACACACACAACCACACACACACACACACAACCACACACACACACACACACACACACACACACACACACACACAACCACACACACAACCACACACACACACACAACCACACAACCACACACACACACACACACACACACACACACGCACACAACCACACACACACAACCACACACACACAGTCACACACACACACACACACACACACACACACACACGGGCTCCAGACTGCAACCATTTAGTTGCATTTTATGGCCTTTTGACTTTGCTGTGAGAATTACATTCTTAATTGGTCGCGTCATTGCAAGCTGCACATTCTACATGGTCAACTTACTCAAAACTAATTTTTAGGCGGCTAAAACCAAGATTTGTCAAACAGTAAAGTACATTACACTCATGATTCCTGTAATGAAAGTGTCTGCCTGACCCTGTACCTGTTTTGCTGAGGCCTGCTGTTGTGTCGAGCAAGCCACTATCTCTCTCCTTTCCCTCTGAAAATTACTCTGGGAGAAAAAGTATTCTAATTGTAAAACATTTCAAAATCCTTTTGCGGGAAAAACACAGCTTTTGTGTTTGTCACAGTTGAAAAAAGGAGGTTAGTGAGTTTCTGTAGGTATAATTTATTTCTCAGCTCTCAATTTTGAGTTCAATAGCAACTATTATAGTACAGAGACATTTGATGTACGTAGCTTTGAGATACGTAGTGCGCAAAATACACATTTGGCATTTTTTTTTTTTTTTACTAGGCAAGTCAGTTAAGAACAAATTCTTATTTTCAATGACGGCCTAGGAACAGTAGGTTAACTGCCTTGTTTGGGGGCAGAACGACAGGTTTGTACCTTGTCAGCAGTTGAGATTCTTTCACGGCTTATGAAAGGAAAGGACCATGGTGCAGCGTGGTGAGCGTACATTATCTTTTAATGATCAAAATGACGCCGACAAAACAATAAACAATACAAAAACAAACCGTGAAGCTCAAAGGCAAAGTTCCATAAAGAAAGTAAACTTCCCACCAAGACAGGTGGGGAAAAAGGCACCTAAGTATGGTTCTCAATCAGAGACAACGATAGACTGCTGTCCCTGATTGAGAACCTTACCCGGCCAAAACATAGAGATTGTGGGCCATGGACTGAAGGGCGCCTCTGGAAGCTCCGGACCGAAGGGCGCCTCTGGAAGCTCCGGACCGAAGGGCGCCTCTGGAAGCTCCGGACCGAAGGGCGCCTCTGGAAGCTCCGGACCGAAGGGCGCCTCTGGAAGCTCCGGACCGAAGGGCGCCTCTGGAAGCTCCGGACCGAAGGGCGCTTCTGGAAGATCCGGACCGAAGGGAGCCTCTGGAAGCTCCGGACCGAAGGGAGCCTCTGGAAGCTCCGGACCGAAGGGAGCCTCTGGAAGCTCCGGACCGAAGGGAGCCTCTGGAAGCTCCGGACCGAAGGGAGCCTCTGGAAGCTCTGGACTGGAGGGCGTCGCTGGAAGCTCCAGACCGGAGGCCCTCGTTGGAGGCTTCGTGCCATGTCTCGCCACTGGAGGCTTCTTGCCATGGATCATCACTGGAAGCTTCTTGCCATGGATCATCACTGGAGGCTTCGTGCCATGGATCATCACTGGAGGCTTCGTGCCATGGACCATCACTGGAGGCTTCTTGCCATGGACCATCACTGGAGGCTTCGTGCCATGGATCATCACTGGAGGCTTCTTGCCATGGATCATCACAGGAGTGGAGAGACACACAGGAGGCTTGACTCTGAGAGCAGGCACAGGACTCACCAGGCTGGGGAGACATATAGGAGGGTTAGTTCTAGGCACAGGCACAGGACTCACCAGGCTGGGGAGACATGCAGGAGGCCTTGTCCTCGAATACACTGGGCCGTGGAGGCGCACTGGAGGTCTCGAGCTAAGAGCCTGCACAACCCGTCCTGGCTGGATGGTGACTTTGGCCCGGCACGTGCAGGGAGCAGGCTCAGGACGCACTGGGCTGTGCAGACGCACTGGAGACACAGTGCGCAGAGCAGAAGCAGGATATCCTGGCCCGAGGAGGTGCACTGGAGGTCTGGAGAACAGGGCTGGCACACTCCGTCCTAGCTGGATGCTCACCCTAGCCCGGCAGATCTGGGAGCTGGGATGTAGCGCACCGGGCTGAGAACACGTACTGGAGACACCGTGCGCTCCACCGCATAACACGGTGCCTGACCAGTACGACACCCGGCACGGTAGGCACGGGGAGTTGGCTCAGGTCTCCTACCTGACTCTGCCACACTCCCCGTGTGCCACCCCAAAAAAAATGTTGGGGCTGCCTCTCGGGCTTCCTTGCCAGCCGTGTTCGTGTCGCCAACTCAATTCTCCGGTATTACTCCTCACACTGTTCTAGAGAATCCCAGGCGGGCTCCGGCACTCTCCCTGGGTCGACCGACCACCTCTCTATCTCCTCCCAGGTTGTCATATACTCCAGATAGTGCTGCTCCCCCTTACCACGCTGCTTGGTCCATTGGTGGTGGGAAGTTCTGTCACGGCTTTCCAAAGGAAAGGACCAAGGTGCAGCGTGGTAAGCGTACATTATCTTTAAATGATCAAAATGACGCCGACAAAACAATAAACAATACAAAAACAAACCGTGGATCTCAAATGCAAAGTGCCGTATAGAAAGTCAACTTCCCACCAAGACAGGTGGGAAAAAAGGCACCTAAATACGATTCCCTATCAGAGACAATGATAGACATCTGTCCCTGATTGAGAACCATACCCGGCCAAAACATAGAGATAGAAAATCATAGAAACACAACACATAGAAATGCCCACCCCAACTCACGCCCTGACCAAACCAAAATGGAGACATAAAAAGGATCTCCAAGGTCAGGACGTGACAGATTCGATCTTGCAACCTTTTGTTTACTAGTCCAACACTCTAACCACTCGGCTATCTGCCACCCCATTGCAATTGAATACAGTGGCTTGTGAAAGTATTCACCCCCCTTGGCATTTTTCCTATTTTGTTGCCTTACAACCTGGAATTAAAAGTGATTTTTTGGGGGGGTTGTATCATTTGATTTACACAACATGCCTACCACTTTGAAGATGCAACATATTTTTTATTGTGAAACAAACAAGAAATAAGACAAAAAAAACAGAAATCTTCTGCGTGCATAACTATTCATCCCCCAAAAGTCAAAACTTTGTAGAGCCACATTTTGCAGCAATTACAGCTGCAGGTCTCTTGGGGGGTATGTCTCTATAAGCTTGGCACATTTAGCCACTGGGATTTTTGCCCATTCTTCAAGGCAAAACTGCTCCAGCTCCTTCAAGTTGAATGGGTTCCAATGGTGTACAGCAATCTTTAAGTCGTACCACAGATTCTCAATTGGATTGAGGTCTGGGCATTGACTAGGCCATTCCAAGACATTTAAGTGTTTCCACTTATACCACTCGAGTGTTTCTTTAGCAGTAGGCTTAGGGTCATTGTCCTGCTGGAAGGTGAACCTCCGTCTCAGTCTGACATCTCTGGAAGATTTGGCTTTTTGCTGGCCACTCTTCCATAAAGCCCCAGCTATTGAGTGTACAGCGTAAAGTGGTCCTATGGACAGATTCTCCAATCTCCGCTGTGGATATTTGCAGCTCCTTCAGGGTAATCTTTGGTCTCTTTCTTGCCTCTCTGACTAATGCCCTCCTTGCATGGTTCCTGAGTTTTGGTGGGCAGCCCTCTCTTGGCAGGTTCGTTGTGGGGCCATATTGTTTCCATTTTTTAATAATGGATTTAATGGTGCTCTGTGAGATGTTCAAAGATTTTGATATTTTTTATAACCCAACCCTGATCTGCACTTCTCCACAACCGTGTCCCTGACCTTTTTGGAGAGCTCCTTGATCTTCATGGTGCTGCTTGCTTGGTGGTGCCCCTTGCTTAGTGGTGTTGCAGACTCTGGGGCCTTTCAGAATAGGTGTATATATACTGAGATCATGTGACACTTAGATTGCACACAGGTGGACTTTATTTAACTAATTATGTGAGATCTGAAGGTAATTAGTTGCACCAGATCTTATTTAGGGGCTTCATAGAAAAGGGGGTGAATAAATATGCACGCACCACTTTCCTGTTTAAAAAAAATTAAAACGTTTTGAAACATGTTCTTTTTTTCATTTCACCAATTTGGACACATGTCCATTACATGAAATAAAAATAAAAATCTATTTAAATGCAGGATGTAATGCAACAAAATAGGAAAACGCCAAGGGGGATGAATACTTTTGCAAGACACTGTAGGCCTCTTTGGGCGGTAGGCTACAACTACAATTGTTTGGGGGAAAACAAAAATGTACTGTTAGATTAATTCATAACTACTAACAGCTGGTATTATATTTAGAGTTAGATTAATACATAACTACTAACAGCTGGTATTATATTTAGAGTTAGATTAACACATAACTACTAACAGCTGGTAATATATTTAGAGTTAGATTCATACATAACTACTAACAGCTGGTATTATATTTAGAGTTAGATTAATACATAATTACTAACAGCTGGTATTATATTTAGAGTTAGATTAATACATAACTACTAACAGCTGGTATTATATTTAGAGTTAGATTCATACATAACTACTAACAGCTGGTGTTATATTTAGAGTTAGATTAATCCATAACTACTAACAGCTGGTATTATATTTAGAGTTAGATTCATACATAACTACTAACAGCTGGTATTATATTTAGAGTTAGATTAATACATAACTACTAACAGCTGGTATTATATTTAGAGTTAGATTAATACATAATTACTAACAGCTGGTATTATATTTAGATTTAGATTAATACATAACTACTAACAGCTGGTATTATATTTAGAGTTAGATTAATACATAACTACTAACAGCTGGTATTATATTTAGAGCTAGATTAATACATAATTACTAACAGCTGGTATTATATTTAGAGTTAGATTAATACATAACTACTAACAGCTGATATTATATTTAGAGTTAGATTAATACATAACTACTAACAGCTGGTATTATATTTAGAGTTAGATTAATACATAACTACTAACAGCTGGTATTATATTTAGAGCTAGATTAATACATAACTACTAACAGCTGGTGTTATATTTAGAGTTAGATTAATACATAACTACTAACAGCTGTTATTATATTTAGAGTTAGATTAATACATAACTACTAACAGCTGGTATTATATTTAGAGTTAGATTAATACATAACTACTAACAGCTGGTATTATATTTAGAGTTAGATTAACACATAACTACTAACAGCTGTTATTATATTTAGAGTTAGATTAATACATAACTACTAACAGCTGGTATTATATTTAGAGTTAGATTAATACATAACTACTAACAGCTGTTATTATATTTAGAGTTAGATTAATACATAACTACTAACAGCTGGTATTATATTTAGAGTTAGATTAATACATAACTACTAACAGCTGGTATTATATTTAGAGTTAGATTAACACATAACTACTAACAGCTGTTATTATATTTAGAGTTAGCGATATACTCAGGTAGTGAATTAGACCCAAATAAATGTACCTATGATATTAGTGAACATAAAGATGTTGGAAAATTCATCTCCATTTAACACCAAATAATGTATATATATATATATATATATATTCGGGTGCCCTATTTTAACAGCATAATGTAACAATGCATGACATTCACTGGATAAGGTTGCACATTCAAATATTTAGAATCACAACATGATTTCTTGAATACCATCTCAGTAATCCATTATACTTTTTAATAAAGCACTGTGAATGATTGTAAGATTATCCAAATGTTCTCGATTGCGTGACGGACCGATTTTTCACCAGGGGAAAAAAATGTTAGCCCTGCACACACACACAAACGCACATAATTCCACAAAATTCCTTGCGTTGCGCCGACAACTTATTCAATCAAACTGGTTCATTAAAAAGCACGTTCCGTTTAATAAACTGCCATAGTTTGGAGTTCTGGGGATGTCAAGTGGAGGCATGAAAGCCCAGGCCACAGTGTGGAGTGGATGAGAGAGGCTTAGGGCCATGCAGTCTCCTACACTCACTAGCGTGTCTTTTTCTCCTCCTTTCCTCTTCTCTTCATCCCACCCGCTGAGGCAGTCAGTCAGTCGTCTGAGCGGAAATGCTTCTCCTGTTGGCCCCATTGTCCACTTTATGAAAGAGCTTGTCTTCAATTAGCCCTGATAAGAGATGAAGAGAGGGAAGCCGGGGGCCAAGAGAAAAGGAGGAGGGGAAGAGGGCAAGCAACAGGATCACCTGGGCAGATCTCTAATCACTTTGATGATATTGGTCGATTTAAAAAGATCTCCAAAGTACGCCATTGTCCCAATTTAAGGAGCCACATGTATGGATGCAAAGGCAGGAAGGGGGATAAGGGGAGAGGGGAGAACAAACACAATAGCCTGGGTTATATTTTTATTAAGTATTTTCTATTAACTTCCTACCTCAATAAGATCTTAATCACAACCCCTCAAATTACCCGCACTGACATTTATCAACTCCCATCGGTCGCCATGGCTCCCAGGGAGCACTGTGGGGCCC
Organism: Oncorhynchus mykiss; assembly: GCF_013265735.2. NCBI lineage: Eukaryota > Metazoa > Chordata > Actinopteri > Salmoniformes > Salmonidae > Oncorhynchus > Oncorhynchus mykiss. The sequence continues at coordinate 36,598,528 of NC_048580.1, read as the reverse complement.
CCGACTGGCCTCATTGGATCCACGGGCCACTCGATTTCTTCTTCCCTTCTTCCTCTCCTCCTTCCACGGGCCAATGCTGAATGGAAGTTCATTTTGAGCCGGTTGATTTATCTTGCCAGGGACAAATGGCAATCTGTATTTTCTCGAAGCCTCTAGGTTTCGTTCTCTGTTTTAACAAACAGTCTTATTGTTGATCTTATTTGTAGTGTTCATATATTTGTATCTGTATTGTTGTTTGTCATTCGTTTTCTTTGGTGCAAATAAATAAATAAAACTAGACGGGCGAAAACAAGAGACAGGTTACCTGCGACAGACTGTAGTGGTGTAGTGGAGTAAATCAGTAGCAGAGAGAGTGGAGAGAGAGAGAGATGGAGAGAGAGAATGAGAGAGAGTGAGAGAGAGAGAGAGAGAGAGAGAGAGAGGGAGAGAGAGAGAGAGATGGAGAGTGTGTGTGTGAGAGAGAGAGAGAGAGAGAGAGAGAGAGAGAGATGGAGAGTGTGAGAGAGAGCGCGCGAGAGAGAGAGAGAGAGAGATGTGAGTGTGTTAACATGGCAGGGGCAAAGCAGGCCAATCTGTAAATGCTTAGTGGGATGGATTTGCGGGAATTCACTCTGCTGTTATTCAAACACTCAGTCATTTAACATGGTAGTCAGCGAAGGGTAGAGTTGGAAGAGAGGATGTCCTGAAAGAGAGAGAGATGGATGAGGCAGAGGGACAGAGAGAGAGAGCGTGGGGCTCGGGTACATCACTGGGGTGTAAAGTTGAAGTCAGAAGTTTACATACACCTTAGCCAAGTACATTTATACTCAGTTTTTTCACAATTCCTGACATTTAATCCTAATAAAATTCCCTGTCTTAGGTCAGTTAGGATCACCACTTTATTTTAAGAATGTGAAATGTCAGAATAGTAGTAGAGAGAATGATTTATTTCAGCATTTATTTCTTTCATCACATTCCCAGTGGGTCAGAAGTTTACATACACTCAAATAGTATTCAGTAGCATTGCCTTTAAATTGTTTAACTTGGGTCAAACGTTTCGGTTAGCCTTCCACAAGCTTCCCACAATAAGTTGGGTGAATTTTGGCCCATTCCACGTGACAGAGCTGGTGTAACTGAGTCAGGTTTGTTGGCCTCCTTGCTCGCACACGCTTTTTCAGTTCTGCCCACAAATGTTCTATAGCATTGAGGTCAGGGCTTTGTGGATGGCCACTCCAATACCTTGACGTTGTCCTGAAGCCATTTTGCCACAACCGTGGAAGTATGCTTGTAGTCATTGTGCATTTGGAAGACCCATCTGCGACCAAGCATTAACTTCCTGAATGATGTCTTGAGATGTTGCTTCAATATATCCACATAATTTACCTTGTGAAGTGCACCAGACCCTCCTGCAGCAAAGCACCCCCACAACATGATGCTGCCACCCCCGTGTTTCACGGTTGGGATGGTGTTCTTTGGCTTGCAAGACTCCCCCTTTTTACTCCAAACATAACAATGGTCATTATGACTAAACAGTTCTATTTTTGTTTCATGAGACTAGAGGACATTTCTCCAAAAAGTACGATCTTTGTCCCCATGTGCAGTTGCAAACTGTAGTCTGGCTTTTTTATGGTGTTTTGGAGCAGTGGCTTCTTCCTTTCTGCACAGCCTTTCAGGTTATGTCGATATAGGACTTGTTTTACTGTGGATATAGATACTTTTGTACCTGTTTCCTCCAGCACCTTCACAAGGTCCTTTGCTGTTGTTCTGGGATTGATTTGCACCAAAGTACGTTCATCTCTAGGAGACAGAACGCGTCTCCATCCTGAGCGTTATGACGGCTGTGTGGTCCCATGGTGCTTATACTTGATCGGCTATGAAAAGCCAACTGACATTTACTCCTGAGGGGCTGACCTTTTGCACCCTTGCACCCTTGACAACCACTGTGATCATAGACCCTGCTGGTGATCTATGAACATTTGAACATCTTGGCAATGTTCTGTTATAATCCCCGCATAGCCTGGTTCCTCTCTAGGTTTCTTCCTAGGTTCAAGCCTTTCTAGGGAGTTTTTCCTAGCCACCGTGCTTCTACACCTGCATTGCTTGCTGTTTGGGGTTTTAGGCTGGGTTTCTGTACAGCACTTTGAGATATCAGCTGATGTAAGAAGGGCTTTATAAATACATTTGATTGACTTCCGTACTATTGTTTGTACAGATGAACATGGTACCTTCAGGTGTTTGGAAATTGCTCTCAAGGATGAACCAGACTTGTGGAGGTCTACAATTTTGTTTCTGATGTCTTCTCTGATTTCTTTTGATTTTCCCATGATGACAAGCAAAGATGCACTGAGTTTGAAGCTAGGCCTTGAAATGCATCCAGAGGTACACCTCCAATTGATTCAAATGATGTCAATTAGACTATCAGAAGCTTATAAAGTAATCACATCATTTTCTGGAATTTTCCAAGCTGTGTAAAGGCACAGTCAACTTGGTGTATGTAAACTTCTGACACACTGGAATTGTGATACAAGGAATTATAAGTGAAATTATCTGTCTGTAAACAATTGTTGGATAAAAGACTTGTGTCATGCACAAAGTAGATGTCCTAACCGACTTACCACAACTATAGTTGGTTAACAAAAAATGTGTGGAGGGGTTAAAAAGCGAGTTTTAATGACTCCAACCTAAGTGTATGTAAACTTCTGACTTCAACTGTATATCTTGTGTGTCACCTGAAATGGTGAAGGAGGTTGCTCCTGAAAAAGGGGGGCTTGTTTCCTCACTGAAAGACAGCCTGGTTGAAACAGGAGGAGATATGTACCACCACCGACAGCACATCCAGAGCTGTGGCTAGGAGGGCTACTTTAGGACAAAGCAACTCAAAGGTCCAGACGTATTGCTCACAGTGGCTTTCTTTCTGTGTCTGACCTTCACCCTCTCTCACCTCTCTCGCACCCAAACACAAACCGCGTCCTCACTCCCTCATGAAAAAACAACAAAAAGAAAATGAGAAAAACCTTGCAATCCTTCTCCCTTTCCCAGAGGATGGCACGGCCAGAGGATGCACGTTTGGGCTTCATTTCTCACCCAACCCCCCTGTAAGCACGTGTAAGCCCCCTCGTCAAGGAGTCATATCGGCAGGGGAACAGAGCTCAGAGAGATGCATGGTGGGGACTGGGGGGGGGGGATCATGGTCGGGGTTAGTGTTGGTGGGGAGGGGGGTGCATTGTGAAAGAGGAGAGAGCATTAACGTGGGGCATAAACAACAACAGTGGATCGACCCACCGACCGCCAGTGGAAACTGTTTAAGTACTGTTTAAGATCGAGGGCAACGGGGGTGTGGGGAGGGTGGGGGAGGGAAATCACTTTTTCCAAATGTTGGGGGGATTGTGTAAATCATCAATATCGTTCCTTTTCTCTCCTTTTCCAGTCTTCTTTTTCTCAGAGATGGCAGAATGGGAAATGTGAAAGGGAGGAAGATAAAGGGGGATGAGGCAGCGCAGAGCAGGAGCATAACTTCCTGATTTATTTCCCTCTCCTCTTCTCTTTTCCTTCCTGGATGAGGTGGAGGTGGAGGAGTGGTGGGGGTGAAGGGGGGGGGTCTGTTTTGAATGAGCGGGGGGGAACACCAGGACCCCCTCCAAATCCCCAGTGTAAAGGAGTAGGATTTGGCAGGTCTGGACGGGAGATAAAGTGATGTGGCGAGGAGGTGGAAGAGGGAAGGGAGGAGGAGGGGAGGGATGGGGGCTGGTGGCTATCGAAAAGAAGAACCTTCGTGTTGTGGCCGGACCGTGCCAGGGTCCCCGCTAATTTTCCGGATTGTAACCACTTCTGGGAGGGAGGAATATTCTTCACTCGCTAAATAGCGGTGCGATGGTCAATCAACCTCAAAGACCATCCTCCCTCCTCTATCCCTCCTCTCCTCTATCGTGATAACAATCTCCCCCAAATGTCAGTGAACAAAAACTCACCAAATACATTCCTCTGGGCTTGTAGAGCAACAAGCTATTTGAGTCGGAGATAAGCCCCTTTTAGAAAACGGAAGGAGAATTTAATTCAGGTTTGAGTGACAGCAGGAGGATTTATCCCCTCCGTCGGACAATGCCGCCTTCTCGGAGACTTTAATCTCCCACAGACAATGGCCTGTTTTTTCTCCCCTCATCCTGTGCTTTTCCCACGATGCTCGCTGATTAGCACAGCTCCGCTGGATGGCCGCCATTATCTCTCTCCCTGTTCCGTTTTTCTGTGAATCGTCCGGGTTTGTGTCAAGATGGATGGGAAGGAAGGGGATGAGAGAGAGAGAGAGAGAGAGAGAGAGAGAGAGAGAAAGGGAGGGTTTTGTGAGCCAAGTTCATTGAGTGTGCCTGGGACAGTCAGATGCCAGAAGGGTCAGCAGACATCATCAAATGTCCCTAACAACAAAAGGGAGAGGGGAGGGAGGGAAAGGGAGAGGGAGAGAGTGGAGGTTGGGGTGCGCTGGGAGCTGGGAGCTGAAGACGGGAGGAGAGAGGGCCTTCATCCAATACTCAGGGGGGCTACTAAAGAAAGACATGAGTCTAATCAGAGAAGAGAGAGAGAAAGAGAGAGAGAGGAGTGTGTGCATGTGTGTATGTGTGTGTGATGGCTGGAGATGACACTGAGAGACCACGATGCATCCCAGAGGGAGCACCATTGTCAAAGCGTGTGTCTAACCTGTGTGTGTGATGGCTGGAGATGGCACTGAGAGACCACCATGCATCCCAGAGGGAGCACCATTGTCAAAGGGTGTGTCTAACCTGTGTGTGTGATGGCTGGAGATGGCCCTGAGAGACCACCATGCATCCCAGAGGGAGCACCATTGTCAAAGCGTGTGTCTAACCTGCTGGGCAGCAATCAGTATCCTGAGTCTCCTGAGCCCACGTAGCTACACTAGCCTGCTAAGATAAAGATAGGACACAGCCATATTATATATTCAGGGGAAAAATATAACGTATTCCATTTAGTCTTATGGAGATGATGATTTATCCTGGCGAACTGAGCCATATACAGTATATTCATCATTCACACACACTGTCTGCATCCCAAATAAGCACCCTATTGCGCTGCTTTTTGGCCCTGGCCAAAAGTAGTGCACTATGTAGGGAATAGTGTGCCCGCTGGGACGCAGACACTGAGGGGGGGAAAGCAGCCACACTGCTGTAAGTGCAGGTTAATAGGGAATAGTGTGCCCGCTGGGACGCAGGCCAAAAGTAGTGCACTATGTAGGGAATAGTGTGCCCGCTGGGACGCAGAACAAAAGTTGTGCACTATGCAGGGAATAGTGTGCCCGCTGGGACGCAGGCACTGAGGGGGGAAGAACAGCCACACTGCCGTAAGTGCAGGTTAATAGGGAATAGTGTGCCTGCTGGGACGCAGACACTGAGGGGGGAAAGCAGCCACACTGCCGTAAGTGCAGGTTAATAGGGAATAGTGTGCCCGCTGGGACGCAGACATTGAGGGGGGAAAGCAGCCACACTGCTGTAAGTGCAGGTTAATAGGGAATAGTGTGCCCTCTGGGACGCAGACACTGAGGGGGGGAAAGCAGCCACACTGCCGTAAGTGCAGGTTAATAGGGAATAGTGTGCCCGCTGGGACGCAGACACTGAGGGGGGGAAAGCAGCCACACTGCTGGAAGTGCAGGTTAATAGGGAATAGGGTGCCCTCTGGGACGCAGGCACTGAGGGGGGGAAAGCAGCCACACTGCTGTAAGTGCAGGTTAATAGGGAATAGTGTGCCCTCTGGGACGCAGACACTGAGGGGGGGAAAGCAGCCACACTGCTGTAAGTGCAGGTTAATAGGGAATAGTGTGCCCGCTGGGACGCAGACACTGAGGGGGGGAAAGCAGCCACACTGCTGTAAGTGCAGGTTAATAGGGAATAGTGTGCCCGCTGGGACGCAGACACTGAGGGGGGGAAAGCAGCCACACTGCCGTAAGTCCTGGTTAATAGGGAATAGTGTGCCCTCTGGGACGCAGGCACTGAGGGGGGGAAAGCAGCCACACTGCTGTAAGTGCAGGTTAATAGGGAATAGTGTGCCCTCTGGGACGCAGACACTGAGGGGGGGAAAGCAGCCACACTGCCGTAAGTGCAGGTTAATAGGGAATAGTGTGCCCGCTGGGACGCAGACACTGAGGGGGGGAAAGCAGCCACACTGCTGTAAGTGCAGGTTAATAGGGAATAGTGTGCCCTCTGGGACGCAGGCACTGAGGGGGGGAAAGCAGCCACACTGCTGTAAGTGCAGGTTAATAGGGAATAGTGTGCCCTCTGGGACGCAGGCACTGAGGGGGGGAAAGCAGCCACACTGCTGGAAGTGCAGGTTAATAGGGAATAGTGTGCCCTCTGGGACGCAGGCACTGAGGGGGGGAAAGCAGCCACACTGCCGTAAGTGCAGGTTAATAGGGAATAGTGTGCCCTCTGGGACGCAGGCACTGAGGGGGGGAAAGCAGCCACACTGCTGTAAGTGCAGGTTAATAGGGAATAGTGTGCCCTCTGGGACGCAGGCACTGAGGGGGGGAAAGCAGCCACACTGCTGTAAGTGCAGGTTAATAGGGAATAGTGTGCCCTCTGGGACAGAGACACTGAGGGGGGAAAGCAGCCACACTGCCGTAAGTGCAGGTTAATAGGGAATAGTGTGCCCGCTGGGACGCAGACACTGAGGGGGGAAAGCAGCCACACTGCCGTAAGTCCTGGTTAATAGGGAATAGTGTGCCCTCTGGGACGCAGGCACTGAGGGGGGGAAAGCAGCCACACTGCTGTAAGTGCAGGTTAATAGGGAATAGTGTGCCCTCTGGGACGCAGACACTGAGGGGGGGAAAGCAGCCACACTGCCGTAAGTGCAGGTTAATAGGGAATAGTGTGCCCTCTGGGACGCAGGCACTGAGGGGGGGAAAGCAGCCACACTGCTGTAAGTGCAGGTTAATAGGGAATAGTGTGCCCTCTGGGACGCAGGCACTGAGGGGGGGAAAGCAGCCACACTGCTGGAAGTGCAGGTTAATAGGGAATAGTGTGCCCTCTGGGACGCAGACACTGAGGGGGGAAAAGCAGCCACACTGCTGTAAGTGCAGGTTAATAGGGAATAGTGTGCCCTCTGGGACGCAGGCACTGAGGGGGGGAAAGCAGCCACACTGCTGTAAGTGCAGGTTAATAGGGAATAGTGTGCCCTCTGGGACGCAGGCACTGAGGGGGGGAAAGCAGCCACACTGCTGGAAGTGCAGGTTAATAGGGAATAGTGTGCCCTCTGGGACGCAGACACTGAGGGGGGAAAAGCAGCCACACTGCCGTAAGTGCAGGTTAATAGGGAATAGTGTGCCCTCTGGGACGCAGGCACTGAGGGGGGGAAAGCAGCCACACTGCTGTAAGTGCAGGTTAATAGGGAATAGGGTGCCCTCTGGGACGCAGGCACTGAGGGGGGGAAAGCAGCCACACTGCCGTAAGTGCAGGTTAATAGGGAATAGTGTGCCCGCTGGGACGCAGACACTGAGGGGGGGAAAGCAGCCACACTGCCGTAAGTGCAGGTTAATAGGGAATAGTGTGCCCTCTGGGACGCAGGCACTGCGGGGGGGAAAGCAGCCACACTGCTGTAAGTGCAGGTTAATAGGGAATAGTGTGCCCTCTGGGACGCAGGCACTGAGGGGGGGAAAGCAGCCACACTGCTGTAAGTGCAGGTTAATAGGGAATAGTGTGCCCTCTGGGACGCAGGCACTGAGGGGGGGAAAGCAGCCACACTGCTGGAAGTGCAGGTTAATAGGGAATAGTGTGCCCGCTGGGACGCAGACACTGAGGGGGGGAAAGCAGCCACACTGCTGGAAGTGCAGGTTAATAGGGAATAGTGTGCCCTCTGGGACGCAGACACTGAGGGGGGGAAAGCAGCCACACTGCCGTAAGTGCAGGTTAATAGGGAATAGTGTGCCCTCTGGGACGCAGGTACTGAGGGGGGGAAAGCAGCCACACTGCTGTAAGTGCAGGTTAATAGGGAATAGGGTGCCCTCTGGGACGCAGGCACTGAGGGGGGGGAAAGCAGCCACACTGCTGTAAGTGCAGGTTAATAGGGAATAGTGTGCCCTCTGGGACGCAGACACTGAGGGGGGAAAGCAGCCACACTGCTGGAAGTGCAGGTTAATAGGGAATAGTGTGCCCGCTGGGACGCAGACACTGAGGGGGGAAAAGCAGCCACACTGCCGTAAGTGCAGGTTAATAGGGAATAGTGTGCCCTCTGGGACGCAGACACTGAGGGGGGAAAAGCAGCCACACTGCCGTAAGTGCAGGTTAATAGGGAATAGTGTGCCCTCTGGGACGCAGACACTGAGGGGGGAAAGCAGCCACACTGCTGTAAGTGCAGGTTAATAGGGAATAGTGTGCCCTCTGGGACGCAGGCACTGAGGGGGGGAAAGCAGCCACACTGCTGTAAGTGCAGGTTAATAGGGAATAGTGTGCCCTCTGGGACGCAGACACTGAGGGGGGGAAAGCAGCCACACTGCTGGAAGTGCAGGTTAATAGGGAATAGTGTGCCCGCTGGGACGCAGACACTGAGGGGGGAAAGCAGCCACACTGCCGTAAGTGCAGGTTAATAGGGAATAGTGTGCCCTCTGGGACGCAGACACTGAGGGGGGGAAAGCAGCCACACTGCCGTAAGTGCAGGCCAATTTGATGACGGAGGTTATTCTTAATGAATATTGAGAAAGAACATGATCTAAGATATTGAATAGTATTGATGAGGGCGGGGAGAGTATCATTGAAGGTCAGGTCAATATCAGAAGGCCATGTTGCACTGAGAACATTGAAGATATCTGGTTTGTCTCGATCCACCGCATCCGCCTACGTATCACTTCCGCCATGAAACGGTGGCAGAGCTAGAGCGGTGTCTTTAAGACAAGGAGACCTACCAAAAAAGGGTATTCTCACAAAATTGTCTGTAGAGTCCAAACAGTTTGACCTATTATGACTCCTCTATGGCCCCCACAAGCGTCTTGGGAGTTGTCTGAAGTCGGTAGAGCCGACCTGACAACTTCTGTCCGAACTAACATGACCCCTCTGTGGAAAGGTGAGGCTCTCAAAAACACATACATGTTGGTTGTTTTGCTCGTCGGAAGGTCCCTCGGTACCAGTTGAAAATAATAATGGAAGTATTCTGTATAATGAGACTGTTTAGTGACAAAAATAAGAGGTTAAATACATGAAGAAAATATATACATTACCAGTCAATAGTTGAGAAAATACCTAGAGTGCAAAGCTGTCATCAAGGTAAAGGGTGACTACCTCATGAAGCTGGTTGAGAGAATACCTGGAGTGTGCAAAGCTGTCATCAAGGCAAAGGGTGGCTACTTTGAAGAATCTCAAATTTAAATTATATTTTGATTTGTTTAACACTTTTATGGTTACTACACGATTCTTTCTATATGTGTTATTTAATAGTTTTGATGTCTTCACTATTATTCTACAATGTAGAAAATATAGAAAAACATTGGAATGAGTAGGTGTGTCCAAACTTTGACTGGTACTGTATACGCTTCCTGATCTTTCTTAAATCTCTCAGCTATAGGATAGACACTTCAGAACAAACTTCCAAAGCTTTATATGGGCTCATAGCAGTAAGTAAGGCCAAATAAAAAATTTCATCAAAGAATTTTGTTGTATATATATTTTTTTAATTCAAAATCAAATAACCAAATTATCCTTGGTATGACCTTCTTAAAACAATAGTAGACATATAGTATAAACTTCGACAGGACTTAGACGGTGTAGACTGCTCAGTAGTACCCCTCCACCCCCAACCCCCGGGTTAAAGAACTATACAACCCCCAACCCTTCCTATGTCTGAAGAGAGACTTCAACGTGACTGACATACAGCTCACACACACTGGTCACTTCCTATGTCTGAGGAGAGACTTCAACGTGACTGACATACAGCTCACACACACTGGTCACTTCCTATGTCTGAGGAGAGACTTCAACGTGACTGACATACAGCTCACACACACTGGTCACTTCCAATGTCTGAGGAGAGACTTCAACGTGACTGATATACAGCTCACACACACTGGTCACTTCCTATGTCTGAGGAGAGACTTCAACGTGACTGACATACAGCTCACACACACTGGTCACTTCCTATGTCTGAGGAGAGACTTCAACGTGACTGATATACAGCTCACACACACTGGTCACTTCCTATGTCTGAGGAGAGACTTCAACGTGACTGACATACAGCTCACACACACTGGTCACTTCCTATGTCTGAGGAGAGACTTCAACGTGACTGACATACAGCTCACACACACTGGTCACTTCCTATGTCTGAGGAGAGACTTCAATGTAACTGATATACATCTCACACACACTGGTCACTTCGTATGTCAGAGGAGTGACTTCAACGTGACTGATATACAGCTCACACACACTGGTCACTTCCTATGTCTGAGGAGAGACTTCAACGTGACTGACTCTGGAAGCCATCCATATTATACAGAATAGTGTGATTTAAAGCAAAAATATATCAAATATTTGAGTGAATAAATTGCCCCTGCTTGCTCAGTTGTCGGAAGTGAGAAGCCATGTTGTGTGGCTGTCTGTGCTACCAGCTCTCACAGTCTCACATCAAAATTAGACGTTCATCTATGTTTCTCAAACGTACAATTTAGAAGATGTTCCAAACATAAAATGTAGAATTGTTCAAGGTTAAGTTGAGGTATTTTCTCAACATTTTTAAGGTTAGGTTTAAGGTTAGGCATTGACTCCAAATTCTTAAGGTTAGGCATTAACTCCAAATTCTTAAGGTTAGGCATTAACTCAATGTAAAGGTAAGGGTTAAGATTTGGGCTTAAAACTAAAATAGAAAAAACAACTTTCTATCGCTGGATTTGAACTTGCAACCTTTAGAATCAAACGTTAATCTGCCATCACCATCCACAACGCCCTTGCAAAACCAAAACATAGTTAAATGTAACAGCGCTCACTGTTGCACCTTATGGCCGGACTCCATGTCATCTCCATGTCGTCCTCAGATGGTAGTCGAATACTGACTTGTATACCCGCGTGACCTGGCTGTGTGTGTGTTTGTCTGGGATAGTATTGACTCTAAACTCTGACCTCTACCTTTGACCTCTGGAAAGACGCACAGGCTCCGGTTTCTTCCCACTGCTTTCTGTTGGACTACCGTGATCTGTAATGTGTGTTTGGCTGTTAGACTATGTTCCTTTGGGAAAACCTCCATCCATACCTGCCTCAGCATCCATGCCACCTCTGACTCTCATTCTCCCCTTATAGAAGCACCGCCTCCGGAGAAAGAGGGTCAAGACCCCTGCAGTGGTGTTCTCGATCCTTTGAGTTGGGTTGAGCTACCAATTTCTGCCTGAATGTCTCTGTCGTGGCCCTGTTGACCAAAAATATTTCTAAATGTTTAGCGCAAAACATCAACAAGGTAAATATCCAAAGACTTCCTCAGACACTAGATAAAGAAACCTAATTCTATACCAAATTAAGACATCCTAAAAACTTAAACTTCAGGGGTACTTTGGCAGAGAGGACAGGGTCCAAGTTTGTGTTGACTACGGAAAAGCATTTTCTGTTGCATACGCATCTAACTATACATATGACTGATTCATCAATACGGTAATGTCAATATCAAAGCGTGGCATTCGGGTCAATTATCTATTTTTCTATAGGCTTTGCTATCTTTCTGTTCATTTGGTCTCTGTTCATTTGAGAAAACACACTTCACTTATTTCTCTCTCTCTTTCTCCCCCTCTTTCTATCGCTCGCTCTCTCTTGCTCAGTCTCTCTTTCTCTACCTTCCTCTCTCTCTGACTTGCTCAAGAAACTTGCTTTTCTCATTTTAAAGCAGCTCCCCGTCTGCTTTACGGAGCCTGAGTAATTAAAACAACATGGCTGTAATTTGACATTTTTCATTTCTGACCTCGGTCCATATCTGACCCAGGGGTGGACCAGGTCGGGCTATTTCCGGCTGATTTCGATGGTCTCTACTCTCTAGCACATATTCCACTGGTATTGTGGGTACTTGGAGACCAAGCTGATTGTTTGGTTATTGCATTAATTTATACACAAATGAGTATCTTCAGAGCCTGACCGAGTCCTCCTCCCACACTAACACTATTAGTCAAGGTTGAGTCTAGGTTTCAGCGAGGGGCCTTTTCATGTGAAAGACTTTTGTCCCTGGTGAGGGACTTCCAACGTAAGGAAAGTACATCAAGGCTTGATGCAGAGATAATGATGCTTGTGGCTGTGGCACATAACACCGAATTTGAAATAAATCTGATATGATTCTAGTTTTTGTTTTTATTACAGGCAGGAAATTACTGAACAGTTCAATTTGGATGGATGAGGAGTATGTCAAAATAAAAAGGACAGCACACTTCCCTGCCAACCAAAAGCCACAAATATGAGTGTGTTCCCTGAGAAGTGGAGCACGAAGGGAAGAAAAAACGAGGGAAGGAGGAATGAGCGGGCAGAAAGAGAGAGAAGCCTGCTGAGGTTTAATATGGGTGAGAGGTCAGGGCTGAGCCAGAGGTGGGCACCGAAGTGGACACTTCGGTGGTCTTTCTGCCGCCCTTCAAAAAGTGGTCTTTCTGCCGCCCTTCACTGCGACACACACAACCAAATGCACGCTCTCTCAGAGGCACACATAAACACAAAGGTATGCACGCACACAGAAACCATCATCTCCATCACTGCTTTCTCTCCCATGTATCTTTTCATGCCTCTTCTTCTTTAGAAGAGCAGGAGGAGTTCTATTTGTTCCTTTGAGAGAAAGAGGATGATGACAAGTGAGTGGTGAACAATGCCGTTTGTAGGTCTGAAGTGTTACACATTAGGGGAGGACTATTAGAAAAGAGCACAATTCATCCTCACTCCACAGACACAGGCACACATACTCACGCACCCACGCACACGCACACACGCACACACGCTTCACAAAAACGGGGACAGATGCTATGCATCTATCAGATAAAGAAACCCCTATGGACGTCCCCCCCCCCCCCCCCCCCCCCGAGGTAGCAACCCCCAAAACGTTTTTTTAACCTTTATTTAACTAGGCAAGTCAGTTCAGAACAAATTCTTATTTATAATGACGACCTAGGAACAGTGGGTTAACTGCCTTGTTCAGGGGCAGAACAACTGATTTTTACCTTGTCAGCTCAGGGATGTGACCAAGCTACCTTTCAGCTGCTGGCCCAACGCTCTAACCACTAGGCTACCTGCTACCCCAACAATACCCAACAATACCCAGAGTCTCCCAGAAGTGACTAGAGTGACCCGGTCTGTGAGTGGAGTGGTGCTAATTGCCCCACTGGTTAAACAGCTGCACAAGCTGATGTTGTTTTTCTTTGGGTGGGGAGGTCCTGAGAATGGGCCTCTCAGAACCAGGCCTGTTGGCTGTGGTTGTAGCTGGACAGGGCCTGCTCAAGATGTTCACACCCAAGACCTTCCAATTGTAAACACATTGCAGTCTGCCCGTGGCCCTTTCTCTACAGGCTTTGGCCCCGTTTTCTAACTTATAACCAGGATGAGCACTGGGTAAAGTAAGAGGAGGCTTTATATAATATCTTACGCACATTTGAAGCATGATGGCTGCCGGATATAGATACATTGTAATTTGTCCCAAATGTATCAGCTTGCTTTTATTCATTTCTTACATTTTTCACTGAGAAGGATGTATTCTGAAACATTTTGCATTCGAGACCATTGGAAGAAACGGCTTGAATTATATGGTTGGAGAAAACAAAATTAGCCATTTGGATTTGACTCTGGGCTCGTCTTATCCAATCCAACAGGTAATGAACTACGTCTGAGGCTATAGAAACAAGAGGAAGTTATAGAGGGATGGAGAGAGGGGGCAGATAAGGGGTGCTGTGGACGGGAGAGATACAGGGAAAAAATCCCATTCCTCCACATCAAAGAGTAGGACATGAACGAAGAACAAACATTTTTAAATGGGTAGGGGATGCATACAATGACTGAAGAGCTCAAACTGGAACACTTGTGACCCCCCTGTCATCCCCACTGTTCCCCCTCCTCTACCTCCAGACCATATCTGATGAGGGAGGGACAAGACGCCTGGTTTCTGAACCTCTTGTCAAGACAATGAGAAACATACAAAGACCTCCTGCAATGTGAAACGGATCCAGGGGTTTATGGTATGGGGGCTTTAATAGTAATTGAATCAAGGTTGCAGGCAGAGAGAGTAGCATTGAGGCTGCCCAAGGCCCGAGCATAAATCTCATTATCGATACTTCAATAGGAAGAGAGGGACATCAGGGTCACTTCATTAACAACCGTCAACCACATGGAGAACATTTGGCTGGAACGCTGTTGAACCCAATGCTGTTGCTTCCTGACAACGAAAAGCATTAACGAAGGGAATTGGGCCCTGGAGGGGCAGGAGGGTTTGAGGAAATCCACCAGGGTTCGCACTCACAACCTCGCCTCAGTGTTAAGGGAACCGACGTACAAGTCCTTCAATTATCCGTAAGACGGTTAACACTGAGCAGTGGTCAGCTGCACCATGAGCTCATCCGATCTGCCGGCCACCACCAGCACCGCTCCGATTAGATCATACCTCGGAGGAATGCTTGGGAGCTCTTCTGCATGAAGGGTCAAATGTGGACAAGGTGCAGATTAGAATAATATTTAACATTTAGATTTACATGCATATTGTTCTAACTGTTCCCTGAGTCGTTCCTGCTTTTCTTTAACTGACACATCATATTTCTCATCCAATTCATTTGATTCGGGACATGCTGCGGATTAAATATGTGTTCAAATCACACCTCATTATCCTTCATTTACTCAAGTTTTCTCCTTTATTTTGGCAATTACCTGGAAATCCATCTTGAAGGAGGAGGATAGGGTAGGATATCTTTGTTCTGTTTCAAACATTTTTTAAACAGTTGACAGATGTCAGAAAAAAGACAGAAATGTCCTAAATTTGAAGGTACCGTAAAATGCCATTTCGCCAAGAAGATTGACCCCTCTGTCGTCCCCATTTCAGAGGAGTGTGATGGGTTTGTCTCAGTCTGAATGAATGTCTTCCATAATGTATGAGGAGTGGAGAACAAGGGCAACTGGTAGGGAGTAACACAAGTGTCAGGCGGGCCACTTTCTCCCTCCCCTGGGTATGGGTTCCCTTTCCACACTCATTTCAATGACCTGGCACAGACGCACACATTCACACATGTGCATACAGAGGTGGGAAAAGAACCCAATTGTCATACTTGACTAAAAGTAATGATACCTTAACAGAAATTGACTCAAGTAAAAGTCACCCAGTAAAATACTACTTGAGTAAAAGTCTAAAGGTACTTGGTTTGACGTATCCTTAAGAATTCAAAGTAAATGGAATTGCTAAAATGTATTTAAGTATCAAAAGTAAAAGTATAAACCATTTATAATTCCTTATTTTAAGCAAACCAGACTGCACAATTAAAAAAAATATTTTTATTGATGGACCGGCAGGGGCACACTCCAACACTCAGACATAATTTACAAACAAAGCTTTTGTCTTTAGTGAGTCCACCAGATGAGAGGCAGTAGAGAGGACCAGGGATGTTCTCTTGATAAGTGCGTGAATTGGACCATTTTCCTGTGAAAATGTCACGAGTACTTTGGGGGTTCAGGGAAAATGTACAGTGGCTGGCGAAAGTATTAACACCCCTTGGCAATTTTCCTATTTTGTTGCCTTACAACCTGGAATTAAAATAGATTTTTTTGGGGGGGGGTTGTATCATTTGATTTACACACCATGCCTACCACCTTGAAGAGACAAAATCTTTCTTTATTGTGAAACAAACAAGAAATAAGACAAAAAAACAGAAAACTTGAGCGTGCATAACTATTCACCCCCCCCCCCCCCCCCCCCCTCAAAGTCAATACTTTGTAGAGCCAAATTTTGCAACAATTATAGCTGCAAGTCTCTTGGGGTATGTCTCTATAAGCTTGGCACATCTAGCCACTGGGATTTTTGCCCATTCTTCACGGCAAAACTGCTCCAGCTCCTTCAAGTTTGATGGGTTCCGCTGGTGTACAGCAATCTTTAAGTCATACCATAGATTCTCAATTGGATTGAGGTCTGGGCTTTGACTAGGCCATTCCAAGACATTTAAATGTTTCCCCTTAAACCTCTCAAGTGTTGCTTTAGCAGTAAGCTTAGGGTCATTGTCCTGCTGGAAGGTGAACCTCCGTCCCAGTCTCAAATCTCTGGAAGACTGAAACAGGTTTCCCTCAAGAATATCCCTGTATTTAGCGCCATCCATTATTCCTTCAATTCTGACTAGTTTATTTAACTAATTATGTGACTTCAGAAGGTAATTGGTTGCACCAGATCTTATTTAGGGGCTTCATAGCAAAGGGGGTGAATACATTTGCAGACACCATTTTTCATTTTTATTTTTATTTTATATATACTGTTTTGAAACAAGTAATTCTTTTCATTTGAACAAATTTTTCTATGTCCATTACAAAACCACCCCCCAAAAAAACATAAACTGTGAATTTGATATTTTTTACCGATATTATGATTGTCTGTTTGTTTCATCTCTGCAAAGTAGTTAAAATGCTGTCAGTTCCACTTTAACATAGCTAGGTGTGACAACCACATATCACTGTCATAGTAAGTACATTTAGTTGAAATGCTGTCAGTTCCACTTTAACATAGCTAGGTGGGACAACCACATATCACTGTCATAGTAAGGGTTATTTAGAACGGGGGTATCTAGTACGGGGGTATCTAGTACAGGCTATCTAGTACGGGGTATCTAGTACGGGGGTATCTAGTACAGGCTATCTAGTATGGGGTATCTAGTACAGGCTATCTAGTACGGGGGTATCTAGTACGGGGTATCTAGTATGGGGGTATCTAGTACGGGGGTATCTAGTATGGGGTATCTAGTACGGGGGTATCTAGTACGGGGGTATCTAGTACGGGGTATCTAGTACGGGGGTCAGGCTAAGGGGGAGGGTTGCTGTAAGATTATTTCATGTGTTCCCTTAGGGGTGGGAGGGCCAAAAGACCAGACGTGGCACAACAGAGTGCTCGGGTTGGGGTGTAGGGTTTGAGCATAGCCTGAAGGGAGGGAGGGCAGTGCCTCTTGTTGCTCCGTAGGCAAGTACCATGTTATTTCCCCCTGCTTTTCATTTGATCGTATTCTACTCTTGCTCTCCTGTATTCTATTGTATTCTAATCTGTTTAGTTTATTTACGTTGTCGAACACCCTGACACGCTGGCCATCTCAGTGAGATGAAAGGGGAGAAGTGGAGCCACTTTCGGAGACGCATGGCCCACTGTCATTGTCATTGTCATGCATAGTGCCATCCATGTGCCAGCCACCCAGTGCTGTCCCCTGGTACACCTGACACTGCCCTGAGAAAGGAGAGAGGTCTATCTGGTGATCTGACCTCTGAGACGCCCAATGCATTCAAACTGTACTGCCAGCGCCACAATCGTGGTAACCAAACTGCACCCTCTTGAACAACTCTCTGCACTGACAGACACAGACATGCCGACAAGGGAATAGAGGAGAGAACGGGGGAGATAGAGATATGCCTTGATCTTGGCTTTGTGTGTGCAGAATCCCCTTGAGTCTAGACCAACGACCAAGCTCCTTGGCATTGTAACGGGGTAGATAACCCATTACAGACTAGGGCAGAGTTTGTTGATCCATTCCTGGGGTACTCCCTTGGGTAGGTAACCCATTACAGACTAGGGCAGAGTTTGTTGATCCATTCCTGGGGTACTCCCTTGGGTAGGTAACCCATTACAGACTAGGGCAGAGTTTGTTGATCCATTCCTGTGGTACTCCCTTGGGTAGGTAACCCATGACAGACTAGGGCAGAGTTTTTGATCCATTCCTGGGGTACTCCCTTGGATGGGGTTGCACTTTTTTTGCCATAACTTTTTCTACAGACCACCAGCTGCCATTGAGTCCATTCCTGCTGTGATGAGCATCTTCCCCCTTCACAAGACAGTGGACTAAATAGCCAGTCAGTGGGCTACACACACCTGACTGTTTTAAAACATTTTAATTTACCTTTATTTAACCAGGTAGGCAAGTTAAGAACAAGTTCTCATTTACAATTGCGACCTGGCCAAGATAAAGCAAAGCAGTTCGACACATACAACAACACAGAGTTACACATGGAGTAAAACAAACATACAGTCAATAATACAGTAGAAAAATAAGTATATATACAATGTTAGCAAATGAGGTGAGATAAGGGAGGTAAAGGCAAAAAAAGGCTATGGTGGCGAGGTAAATACAATATAACAAGTAAAACACTGGAATGGTTGATTTGCAGTGGAAGAATGTGCAAAGTAGAGATAAAAATAATGGGGTGCAAAGGAGCAAAATAAATAAATACAGTAGGGAAGAGGTAGTTGTTTGGGCTGTTTGGAAGGACAGTTTACAGTCTAACCTAGGTATTTATAGTTGTCCACATATTCTAAGTCAGAGCCGTCCAGAGTAGTGATGTTGGACATGTGGGCAGGAGCAGGCAGCGATCGGTTGAAGAGCATGCATTTAGTTTTACTTGTATTTAAGAGCAATTGGAGGCCACAAGGAGAGTTGTATGGCATTGAAGCTCGCCTGGAGGGTTGTTAACACAGTGTCCAAAGAAGGGCCAGAAGTATACAGAATGGTGTCGTCTGCGTAGAGGTGGATCAGAGACTCACCAGCAGCAAGAGCGACATCATTGATGAATACAGAGAAGAGAGTCGGTCCAAGAATTGAACCCTGTGGTACCCCCATAGAGACTGCCAGAGGCCCGGACAACAGACCCTCCGATTTGACACACTGAACTACTATCAGAGTAGTAGTTGGTGAACCAGACGAGGCAATCATTTGAGAAACCAAGGCTGTCGAGTCTACCGATGAGGATGTGGTGATTGACAGAGTCAAAAGCCTTGGCCAGGTCAATGAATTCGGCTGCACAGTATTGTTTCTTATCGATGGCGGTTAAGATATCGTTTAGGACCTTGAGCGTGGCTGAGGTGCACCCATGACCAGCTCGGAAACCAGATTGCATAGCGGAGAAGGTACGGTGGGATTCGAAATGGTCAGTAATCTGTTTGTTGACTTGGCTTTCGAAGATCTTAGAAAGGCAGGGTAGGATAGATATAGGTCTGTAGCAGTTTGGGTCAAGAATATCCCCCCCTTTGAAGAGGGGGATGATCGCAGCTGCTTTCCAATCTTTGGGAATCTCAGACGACACGAAAGAGAGGTTGAACAGGCTAGTAATAGGGTTTGCAACTATTTTGGCAGATAATTTTAGAAAGAAAGGGTCCAGATTGTCTAGCCCGGCTGATTTGTAGGGGTCCACATTTTGCAGCTCTTTCAGAACATCAGTTGACTGGATTTGAGAGAAGGATAAATGGGGAAGGCTTGGGCGAGTTGCTATGGGGGGTGCAGTGCTGTTGACCGGGGTAGGAGTAGCCAGGTGGAAAGCATGGCCAGCTGTAGAAAAATGCTTATTGAAATTCTCAATTATAGTGGATTTATCGGTGGTGACAGTGTTTTCTATCTTCAGTGCAGTGGGCAGCTGGGAGGAGGTGTTCTTATTCTTCATTGACTTAACAGTGTCCCAGAACTTTTTTTGAGTTTGTGTTGCAGGAAGCAAATTTCTGCTTGAAAAAGCTAGCCTTGGCTTTTCTAACTGCCTGTGTATATTGCTTTCTAGCTTCCCAGAAAAGTTGCATATCACGGGGGCTGTTCGATGCTAATGCAGAACGCCATAGGATGTTTTTGTGTTGGTTAAGGGCAGTCAGGTCTGGAGAGAACTAATGGCTATATCTGTTCCTGGTTCTACATTTCTTGAATGGGGCATGCTTATTTAATATGGTGAGGAAGGCATTTTTTTTAAATAACCAGGCATCCTCTACTGACGGGATGAGATCAATATCCTTTCAGGATACCCCGGCCAGGTCGATTAGAAAGGCCTGCTCGCTGAAGTGTTTCAGGGAGCGTTTGACAGTGATGAGTGGAGGTCGTTTGACCACTGACCTATTACGGATGCAGGCAATGAGGCAGTGATCGCTGAGATCTTGGTTGAAAACAGAAGAGGTGTATTTAGAGGGCAAGTTGGTTAGGATGATATGAGGGTGCCCGTGTTTACGGATTTGGGGTGGTACCTGGTAGGTTCATCGATAATTTGTGTGAGATTGAGGGCATCAAACTTAGATTGTAGGATAGCTGTGTCGTAAAGGTGAAATGTTCTATTTGAGAATCCAGTCCCTACGGCCGGAAGAGAAAGATGGAGAAAGGGAGGAGATAGAAAGATACGTTCCCCCAGTCATATTAGTTTCAAAGTGGGGTTGGATGGGACGGGGTTAGGAGGCAGGTGACTCCAGTAGCACAGCTTGTTGGTTTTTTGGCTGGTGAAGCCAAGGCCTCTTGGACCCATAAAACCAGGGACTTTATTACGAGGATCAGACAAAGTCGTTCTCAAAGACGTTGAGCTAAAGGTGTGCCTTGCACCCAGGCAAAGAGGGACACACACACACATTCTACCTCTTCTCATCTCTGAGACTCCATGCACACGCAAACACACAGACACACACACACGGCATATACATGTTCGCTGTGGTCCCTGACGGATCCACTTAAAAGGGGGGCCGCCATATCAATTGTCAGCTATCATGTTTAGTTGTTTAGGCACTCTCTCCTCTCTTTGATGAGGACCGTGGAACATTTTCATCCCATTAGTCACATGTTGCTCCTAATATCTCAACAATAAAATGCAATTTCCCCGCCGTCATGAAGCAGGCGCATCAAGTTCAGAGATAGGGAGAGAGAAAGAAAGATTTTACAATCATTTAAAAACACTCCTACCATTACAAAGCCCTCAAACGTCAAGAGTTGATCATAGAAAGAGTCCCCTCTGTCAGCTGGTTCTGAGGCTCAGTTCACTAACCCCTACCAACCCAACAAAGCTTCAGGACAGCACTTATAAAATCAGACCCAACCGAATCATCACAAAACAAAAAGAGAAATACTCTGTATATCCCCTATTGGAAAGACACCACACAAAATCTAAGTAAACTTCAATGCTATTTGGCTCTAAACAGTACATTGTGGCAGACCATCTAACCACCGTGACTGAAAGAAAACGGAGAAAAACACTGACTATAAACACTGACTACTACTACAGCCTGGCCATAGAATCTGGCCATCACAGACATACCTGGCTACCCAGAGAGGACCGGTTGTGATCACTGCCCTCAGAGAGAGGTTGAGACAGAGCTGCATTTTTATCCTACACTGCGAGAACTATACAGACTTAACGGGCAATTTTTCCTTCACAAAATTGAAAGCTTTACAAAAATGTTTTTGGGAGAAAAAACCCTTTGTACCAAATTAGCTGAAAAATATGTAGCTTCCTGCTACACCCGTAGAGACAGCCAGTGGAACGATCAACTAAGGCAATAACATGCTACCTGTGTCTTTCCCCTATGTGTTATTGTCCTCATTCATTTCCTACTGTAGTGTCCTGTTAATTGTTAACTGAGAGAGAGAGAGAGAGAGAGTCTGGGTCTGCTGCTCATTTTTGACCCTCAGCAGTGTAATCTATCGGGGAGATTAAGGTAAAGGAGTTATTCTTGACTATTTTATTAAGAGTCGCAGGAAGAGAGGCTTATTGCTCCTCAAGCAGCGTGACATACAATGTAAGACAAACATTACAGCAACCCAGTCTCAGATGACTTGGCATCAAAGACAAGGCTCTGAAAACAAAACTCTTTCCCGTTTCCATGGGTCTTGCACCGAGCCGTGTCCAGTAGATAAATAGTGAGGTGTCAAAAGAGGAGGAATGGGAATCCCACACCTAGTTTTAATTCAATGGGGAGAGGTGAAACGACAAAAATATCTGTTCCGAGGTCAAGGGGAGGAAGGCGAAGCTCAAGAGATATCGGAGTGCAGCCAAACTCACCTCAAAAGAGGGAACAGGAACAATCAAAGGGTTTATTATTCTTTGACACATTTCTGTGTAATTTCTACGGTTGATTATGAAATGGACGTACGAGACTATACAAACATAGGCAAACATACTTAGGCACTCAAGTCTTTTCAAAAAAGGTTGTGTGAGTGAACTAAATTACAGGGAGTGGCCTATTGAGTGTGTGATTGTGTGTATAGAGTATTGTTTTGTGACTGCTGACCTCTAAAATAGTACCACAGCAGAACCACCTAATGCCAGAGTAGTGTGAGATCTCAGCAGGTTTTCACAGCAGCTTGGAAGATGAAGGGGAAAGAATTTAAAAGGCATGGAGCAAAAGAAAAAAAGAGGGAAACATGAAAAACGCAAACACTTTTGTCTGGAGCTTTGGGGCGATTTGACAGACAAGCCAATCCTCAGGTCCGAAACATTTGTTTTGAATAACGTTGTCGTCCCAGTTAAAAGTTGAATTGACATCACTTGAGGAACTTGAGGGAATGTTCAACACAGTTTGAGGATGAGGAAAAGCCATAGTGGTCATTTCAACCGCTTGTAAAACACAATTCAGAAACCAGAGCCCAGTTTCCATTTTTTTCAAGCTTGATGGAGAGAAGGGCAGAGCAACAATACTTCTAACAAAGACTCTCCTCATAACAGTCTACAGAAACAGGCTGTAAGAGCTGATATTTGAACTATTTATCATTTTTGTTTTTGTTTTTTTACTCACCATTGAAAAGCTTTTAGATGGGATTAAAGATAATATCAAGCAATATCAAGCAATGCGCCACAGTTTCATGTTGAACCAGGTGAGGATTGACACCCCTTGACCTTCTCCACAGTTTGTTGTGTTAGAAAGCATTAAAATGTATATCCACCACTCTCCTTGCTCAAACAGCCCGTACACAGCCTGGAGGTGTGTTTTGGGACATTGTCCTGCTCAAAGATAAAGATAGTCCCACTATGCGCAAACCAGTACCCCCGCACACTGGCTCGGTACCGGTGCCCCCTGTATATAGTATATATATTCTTAATGTGTTACTTTTTAGTATTACTTTTTATTTTAGTCTACTTGGTAAATATTTGCTTAACTCTTAACTCTTCTGCACTGTGGGTTAAGGGCTTGTAAGTATTTCACAGTAAAGTCTTCACTTGTTGTATCCGGCTCATTTGACAAATAAAGTTTGATTTCATTTGATGACGTATCGCTGCAGAATGCTGTCGTAGCCATGCTGGTTAAGTGTGCCCTGAAATTGTAAATGAATCACTGACAGAGTCACCAGCAAAGCACCCCCAAATAATCACACCACCTCCTCCACGCTTCATGGTGGGAACCACACATGCAGAGATAATCCGTTCACCAACCCTGCGTCTCACAAAGACATGGAGGTTGGACCCAAAAATCTCACATTTTGAAAGATTTCCACCAGTCTAATGTCCATTGCTCGTGTTTCTTGGCCCAACCAAGTCTCTTCTTATTATTGGTGTCCTTTAGTAGTGGTTTCTTTGCAGCATTGCGACCATTAAGGCCTGATTCACGCAGTCTCCTCTGAACAGTTGATATTGATATGTGTCTGTTACTTCAACTTTATGAAGCATTTATTTGGGTTGCAATTTCAGAGGCTGGTAACTCTAATGCACTTATCCTCTGCAGTCGAGGTAGCGCTGGGTCTTCCTTTCCTGCGGCGGTCCTCATGAGAGCTAGTTTCATCATAACGCTTGATGGTTTTTGTGACTGCATTTGAAGAAACTTTCAAAGTTCTTGACATTTTCCAGAATGATGGACTGTCTTTTCTATTTGCTAATTTGAGATGTTCTTGCCATAATATGGACTTGGTCTTCTACCAAATAGGGCTATATTCTGTATACCACTCCTACCATATCACAACACAACTCTATCAAATCCATCAAGAAGGAAATCAATTCCACAAATTAACTTTTAACAAGGCAAATCATAAAGCTGGTTGAGAGAATGCCAAGAGTGTGCAAAGCTGTCATCAAGGCAAAGGGTGGCTACTTTGAAGAATCTCAAATCTAAAATATCTTTTGATTTGTTTAACACTTTTTTGGTTACTACATGATTCCATATGTTTTATTTTCTGAGTTTTGATGTCTTCACTATTATTTTACAATGTAAAAAATAGTACAATTATTGAAAAACCCTTGAATGAGTAGGTGTGTCCAAACTTTTGACTGGTAAAGTATATACAGTCATGGCCAAAAGGTTTTGAGAATGACACAAATATTAATTTCCACAAAGTTTGCTGCTTCACTGTCTTTAGATATTTTTGTCAGATGTTACTATGGAATACTAAAGTATAATTACAAGCATTTCATAAGTGTCAAAGGCTTTTATTGACAATTACATGAAGTTGCAGTGTTGACCCTTCTTTTTCAAGACCTCTGCAATCCGCCATGGCATGCTGTCAATTAACTTCTGGGCCACTGTAGAAAAGCAATGGAACGTAGCTACCTCATGTGAAATGCGCAGGACCAGCGCGTGGCACTCTGCCAGACACCTGGCTCATTCCCTGATGGCAGCCCATTCTTGCATAATCAATGCTTGGAGTTTGTCAGAATTTGTGGGGTTTTGTTTGTCCACCCGCCTCTTGAGAATTGACCACAAGTTCTCAATGGGTTGGTGACTGGGGGGCAGTATTGAGTAGCTTGGATGAATAAGGTTCCCAAAGTAAAATGCCTGCTCCTCTGTCCCAGATGCTAACATATGCATATTATTAGTAGTATTGGATAGAAAACACTCTGAAGTTTCTAAAACTGTTTGAATTATGTCTGTGAGTATAACAGAACTCATATGGCAGGCAAAAACCTGAGAAAAATCCAACCAGAAAGTGGGAAATCTCAGGCTTGTAGTTTTTTAAAACTCAGCCCCTATAGCAGATACAGTGGGATATTGGTTATCTTGCACTTCCTAAGGCTTCCACTAGATGTCAACAGTCTTTAGAACTTTGTTTGAGGCTTCTACTGTGAAGTGGGACCGAATGAGAGGGGAATGAGCCAGGTGTCTGGCAGAGTGCCACGCGCTGGTCATGCGCATTTCACATGAGGTAGCTACGTTCCATTGCTTTTCTACAGACATAGGAATTCTCTGGTTGGAACATTATTGAAGATGATGTTGATAAAAACATCCTAAAGATTGATTCTATACTTAGTTTGACATGTTTCTACGACCTGTAATATAACTTTTTGAACTTTTCGTCCGACGTTCGGCTGGACCTGAACGCACGTTTGGATTTGTTTACCGAACGCACGTTTGGATTTGTTTACCAAACGCCCTAACAAAAGAAGCTATTTGGACATAAATGATGAACTTTATTGAACACATCAAACATTTATGGTGGAACTGTGATCTCTGGGAGTGCATTCTGATGAAGATCATCAAAGGTAAGTGAATATTTATAATGCTATTTCTGACTCATGTTGACGACCCAATATGGCGGATATCTTTTTGGCTGCTTTGTTGTCTGAACGCAGTACTCAGATTATTGCATGGTTTGCTTTTTCCGTAAAGATTTTTTTTTAATCTGACACATTAAGGATTATGTGCATTAAGGAGAAGTATATCTCTAATTCCATGTATAACACTTGTATTTTCATCAACATTTATGATGAGTATTTCTGTAAATTGATGTGGCTCTCTGCAAGATCACAGCATGTTTTAGAACAACTGAACGTAACGCACCAATGTAAAATGAGATTTCTTTATATAAATATGCACTTTATCGAACAACACATACATGTATTGGGTAACATGAAGTCCTATGAGTGTCATCTGATGAAGATCATCAAAGGTTAGTGATTAATTTTATCTCTATTTGTGCTTTTTGTGACTGCTCTCTTTGGCTGGAAAAATGGCTGTGTTTTTCTGTGACTTGTAGGTGACCTAACATAATCGTTTGTGGTGCTTTTGCTGTAAAGCCTTTTTGAAATCAGACATTGTGGCTGGATTAACGACAATTTTATATTTAAAATGGTGTAAAATACTTGTATGCTTGAGGAATTTTAATTATGAGATTTTTGTTGTTTTGAATTTGGCGCCCTGCACTTTCACTGGCTGTTGGCGGGGTGGGACGCTATCGTCCCACATATCCCAGAGAGGTTTTTAAGGTCTCGGGAGTTTCCTGGCCATGGACCCAAAATATTGATGTTTTGTTCCCCGAGCCAATTAGTTATCACTTTTGCCTCATGGCAAGGTGCTCAATCATGCTGGAAAAGGTATTGTTCGTAACCAAACTGTTCCTAGATGGTTGGGAGAAGTTGCTCTCGAAGGATGTGTTGGTACCATTCTTTATTCATGGCTGTATTCTTAGGCAAAATTGTGAGTGAGCCCACTCCCTTGCCTGAGAAGCAACCCCACACATGAATTGTGTCAGGATGCTTTACTGTTGGCATGACACAGGACTGATGGTAGCGCTCACCTTGTCTTTTCCGGACAAGCTTTTTTCCGGATGCCCCAAAGGGGATTCATCAGAGAAAATGACTTTACCCCAGTCCTCAGCAGTCCAATCCCTGTACCTTTTGCAGAATATCAGTCTGTCCTTGATGTTTTTCCTGGAGAGAAGTGGCTTCTTTGCTGCCCTTCTTGGCACTTGCTGGACTTTCTTCAGCGCCCTGAAGCTTTCTTCACAACAATTGAACCACTCTCCTTGAAGTTCTTTATGATCCGATAAATGGTTGATTTATGGTGCAATCTTACTGGCAGCAATATCCTTGCTTGTGAAGCCCTTTTTGTGCAAAGCAATTATGGCGGCACGTGTTTCCTTGCAGATAACCATGGCTGACAGAGGAAGAACAATGATTCCAAGCACCACCCTCCTTTTGAAGCTTCCATTCTGTTATTCAAACTCAATCATTATGACAGAGTGATCTCCAGCCTTGTTCTCATCAACACTCACACCTGTGTTAACGAGAGAATCACTGACATGATGTCACCTGGTTCTTTTGTGGCAGGGCTGAAATGCAGTGGAAATGTTTTTGGGGCGATTCAGTTCATTTGCATGGCAGAGAGGGACTTTGCAATTAATTGCAATTCATCTGATCACTCTTCATAACATTTTGGAGTATATGCAAATTGCCATCATACAAACTGAGCAGCAGATTTTGTGAAAATTTATATTTGTGTCATTCTCAAAACTTTTGGCCACG
Source organism: Oncorhynchus mykiss (assembly GCF_013265735.2). Taxonomy (NCBI): domain Eukaryota; kingdom Metazoa; phylum Chordata; class Actinopteri; order Salmoniformes; family Salmonidae; genus Oncorhynchus; species Oncorhynchus mykiss. Next base: position 36,571,439 of record NC_048580.1, on the reverse strand, counting down.
ATTTTACAAATGTATCCGGACACCCCTTCAAATTTGTGGTTTTGGCTATTTCAGCCATGCAATCTCCATAGACAAAGAGTGCCAGTAGAATGGCATTACTGGGGAGCTCGGTGACTTTCAATGTGGCACTATCATAGGATGCCAACTTTCCAACAAGTCAGTTCATCAAATGTCTGCCCTGCTAGAGGTGCCCGGGTCAACTGCAAGTGCTGTTATTGTGAAGTGGAAAGTCTAGGAGCATCAACGGCTCAACAATGCAAAGTGGTAGGACACATAAGCTCACAGAATGGGACCACAGAATGGGACCACCGAGTGCTGAAGTGCGTAGTGCGTTAATTCAGTCTACCCCCTACTTTTTCAAACATTCTGTTAAAAATCGTGCAACATTTCAGCGTCCTGCTACTCATGCCAGGAATATAGTATATGCATATGATTAGTATGTGTGGATAGAAAACACCCTGAAGTTTCTAAAACTGGTTAAATAATGTCTGTGACTATAACAGAACGTGAACAGCAAGCGAAATCCCAATAAATACCTGGTCACAAAAACCACAGAAAAGTATTAATCCGCCAGTCTCTGAATTGTTTATTGCATGCAAAAATATATAGCCGGGAGCTTGCAGTTCCTACAACTTCCACACGATGTCGCCAAAAACGTCTGAGACGCAGAAAAAGACCCAATTGTGATGTTTATGGAACATATAGGAGTGCCAACAAAGAATATCATCAAAGGTAATGAATGTTTTATATTTTATTTCTGCGTTTTGTGTAGCGCCGGCTACGCTAATTCTTTTGTTTACGTCCCCTTCAGGTATATTGGGGTGTTGCATGCCATCAGATAAAACCGTCTGTTGCAACACTCACTTCCAAGTTCCAAACTGGCTCATAAAGGAATATCAGCACAAGAACTGTTCATCGGGAGCTTCATGAAATGGGTTTCCATGGCCCAGATGCCGCAAACAAGGCAAATATCACAACAGTGGAAACGCGTTATCTGGAGTGATGAATCCCGCTTCACCATCTGGCAGTCAGATGGACGAACGTGGGTTTGGCGGATGCCAGGAGAACGCTACCTCCCCGAATGCATATTGCCAACTGTAATGTTTGGTGGAGGAGGAATAATGGTCTGGAGCTGTTTTTCATGGATCAAGCTAGGCCCCTTAGTTCCAGTGAGGGGAAATCTGCTACAGCAAACAATTACATTCTAGACGATTCTGTGCTTCCAACTTTGTGGCAACAGATTGATGTTCCAACATCTAGGTGAAAGCCTTCCCATAAGATGTGAAGCTGTTACAGCAGAAAAATGGGGACCGACTCCATATTACTGCCCATGATTTTGGAATGAAATGTTCTACGAGTCGGTGTCCACGTACTTTTGGTCATGTAGTGATAAATATTCACCGCCCTGAGTCAATACATGTTATAATCACCTTTGGCAGTGATTACAGCTATGAGTCTTTAAAAAATGTATTAGAGCTCTGTGAAGTTGGTTGTTCATCATTGCTAGACAGCCATTTTCAAGTTTTGCCATAGATTTTTAAGCCAATTTAACTCAAAACTGTAGCTAGGCCACTCAGGAATTAACATTCAAAGTCATCTTTGTAAGCAACTCCAGTGTATATTTGGCCTTGTGTTTTAGGTTATTGTACTGCTGAAAGTTGAATTTGCTCTAGGACTTTGCCTATTTTTATCCCAAAACAGTACCTAGTACTTGCCGATAACAAGCATACCCATAACATGATGCAGCCACCACCATGTTTGAAAATATGAAGAGTGGTACTCAGTGATGTGCTGTTTTGAACTTGCCCAAAACATAATGCTTTATATTCAGGACACCAAGTTCATTTATTTGCCACATTTGTTGCAGTTATACTTTACTGCCTTATTGCAAACAGGATGCATGTTTTGGAATATTTTTGTTCTGCACAGGCTTCCTTCTTTTCACTCTGTCATTTAGGTTAGTATTGTGGAGTAACTACAATGTTGTTGATCCATCCTCAGTGATGTCCTATCACACCATTAAACAGTGTAACTGTTTAGAGATCCCCATTGGCCTCATGGAGAAATCCCTGAGCAGTTCCCTTCCTCTCTAGCAGCTGACTGGCGTATTGTCACACCATCCAAAGTGTGATTAATAACTACACCTCAAAGGGATATTCAATGGCAGTTTTTTGTACCCATCTACCAATTGCTGCCCTTCTTTGCAAGGCATTGGAAAACTGGTCTTTGTGTTTGAATATGTGCTTGAAATTCAATGCTCGACTGAGGGACCTTACAGAATGTACAGAGATGAGATAGTAATTAAAAACTCATTTTAAACACTATCATTGCACACAGAGTGAGTCCATGCAACTTATTATGTGACTTGTTAAGCACACTCTTGAACTTATTTAGGCTTGCCATGACAAAAGGGTTGAAAAAGGAGCGGTGTGTTGTGGGAGGACAGCTGTCTGTTTATTTGGGAGGAGAGTTCATGTTCATCTCTGGGGGCCTCTGCTCTGCTGTCAGACGTGTGCTACTGCGGTGGGCGCTGTGCTGCAATCTGCCTGCCCTTGCCTGCCTTTTGTATACTGAGAGAATACAAATGGTGGCCATGCTAGCTGGCGCTTTGCCCAGGTGATGGCGTCACACAGAACAGGGTTTTAATAGAGCAATTTGTTTTCTGTCAAAACGCAGCCCATCTCCCCCTCTCCTGCCGGCACAGCTATGATTTGGCTGAGGGATTTTATTGATTCAGCCCTTTAATGGAGCTGTAAGAAAATGCGAATAAGAGAGTGAATTAGAGGGTTTGCATGTGTGGGTGTTTGTGTTTGTGCGTGTGTGTGTCTGTGTGAATTTACGAGAATACATGGTTTAGCCAAAAGAGAATGCTGTTAGCATAATTAGCGTGCCATTTAATACAGTTTAAAATTGATATCATAATTAGCAACGCAGTATAATTTACAGTCGTCAATAAATATTCAGAACTGCTTATTGTTGGTAGAAAAAAGATTGGACAAACACTCGCTGTATGAACTTGAGAATGAATCTGTTTTAAGAGTCAAAACATCCACTGTGCAGTTGTGAGCAAAGACTGAACAGTTTTAGCGATGAGATGCTAACTGAGGAGAGCGTAGCATAGCATAACATAGCAAAACCTAACCTAACATAGCCTAGCATAGCAGTGCCTAGCAGATGGCTGTGTGGAGCTCTATCAGTGGGGTTAGAGACCCTGGTGAATGGGCAGACTGAAGAAGTGGAGTAGTCAACACTCTTCCTCTGTGTATTATTTTCTCACTAAGTCTGTCGGGTACAGTGGGAGCAAGGTAGGTGGGTGGGGGGGGGGGGGGTCCTCGGGAGACTTTACAGAATCCTGCCGAATGGTAATAGACTTCGGATACATACTTTACAAACTCTCTTTGGCCACCCCTTCCTTCCCTCCCACCCCTCAAACCCACTCCCTTGTGCCTCCAGCCTCCAGCCCTCCAACCTCTATCCTGTGCACCCCCGACCCCCTCCTCATCTCTCTTTCAACAAGAGCAGTTTGTCAGGGTCAGAAAGCAAGTCAAAACCTCTATTAATGAGAGGGGGGAGAGAGAGGAGAATAGAAAGAGAGACGGGAGGATAGAGAGAGAAAGAAATGTATGGTAGTGGTGGGAAGGGAGGGACAGAGAGAGAGAAACAGGAGGGGTGGAGAGCAGGGATGTCAGCCATCAAAGCCGCGGAGAAGAGAAGGCCAGGTGGTTGTGGGAATCCGGCCCCCTTTCCTCTCCAGAACTCTCTGGGTACTGTGTGGTAATTAGAAGGCAGCAGCGGGGCCTGGCCGAGGTTCAGGATAGCCCCTCGGAGAGAGGACAATTTGCACTTCTACTGGAGCTCCCAGCAAGGGCACAAAGAAGAGGAAAAGGGAAACTATGGCATCTTTTATCGGGCTGGACAAAGACACCGCATTCTTTCAAAGAGCTCCCAAGAGTCTCCCTGGCGTTCCGCAGGAGGAGGTCGTCCACGAGACGTCAGGAACCTACTCACCCCGCCTCCCACACACACAGACACCTTCTTGAATGAACTGTTCAATGTGTCTGATAAGGTGCCAGTTGCAGCGACAAAACGTTTCTAAGGAGTCAAACTCAGCATGGAGTGTACAGTGTGTTACTTCCTGTTGATACAAAGAACATGGTGGCTATTTCTCAATTGTAAAACGACAACACCTTGAGCATGTCTCTTCTGACGGCTTCCATCACCTTGCAGACAGAATGAGTTCATTCAAATTTCACAAGTTTACAACCCTTTAAAATGATTTGGCCTAATGCAATGTATTCATGATGCATTTGACCTCCCTCTCCCAACCAAAATGACCGCCTATTACCTATTACATTATCACCCAATCTAAAGAGGTTTAACCTCCCACGACTCAAGAAAGTGAATGCACTAGCTTTGAGTGGGTTTACCCCGACCCGCCACCCCGTCCCTGTTGAAGTGTGTCCAGGCAGCCATGGTAGTGGATGGGTCAAAGGTCAGATGGTTCATGTGATAACTTTTTCCAGGTCTACGGGCCAGGATGAGGGCCTTTAACACAGCGTCTTTCCTTCTTTACTCTTTGCTCTCTCTCTCTCTCTCTGTCACTAACGCTGGCTGTCTAACGCTGGCTGTCTAACGCTGGTTGTCTAACGCTGGCTGTCTAACGCTGACTGTCTAACGCTGGCTGTGAACGCTGGCTGTTAACGCTGGCTGTTAACGCTGGCTGTTAACGCTGGCTGTTAACACTGGCTGTCTAACGCTGGCTGTCTAACGCTGGCTGTTAACGCTGGCTGTCTAACGCTGGCTGTTAACACTGGCTGTCTAACGCTGGCTGTCTAACGCTGGCTGTCTAACGCTGGCTGTCTAACGCTGGCTGTTTAACGCTGGCTGTCTAACGCTGGCTGTTTAACGCTGGCTGTCTAACGCTGGCTGTTAACGCTGGCTGTCTAACGCTGGCTGTTAACACTGGCTGTCTAACGCTGGCTGTATAACGCTGGCTGTCTAACGCTGGCTGTTTAACGCTGGCTGTTAACGCTGGCTGTCTAACGCTGGCTGTTAACACTGGCTGTCTAACGCTGGCTGTCTAACGCTGGCTGTCTAACGCTGGCTGTTTAACGCTGGCTGTCTAACGCTGGCTGTTTAACGCTGGCTGTCTAACGCTGGCTGTTAACGCTGGCTGTCTAACGCTGGCTGTTAACACTGGCTGTCTAACGCTGGCTGTCTAACGCTGGCTGTCTAACGCTGCCTGTTTAACGCTGGCTGTCTAACGCTGGCTGTTTAACGCTGGCTGTCTAACGCTGGCTGTTAACGCTGGCTGTTAACGCTGGCTGTCTAACGCTGGCTGTCTAACGCTGGCTGTTAACGCTGGCTGTTAACGCTGGCTGTTAACACTGGCTGTCTAAAGCTGTCTGTCTAACGCTGGCTGTCTAACGCTGGCTGTCTAACGCTGACTGTCTAACGCTGACTGTCTAACGCTGGCTGTTAACGCTGGCTGTTAACACTGGCTGTCTAACGCTGGCTGTTTAACGCTGACTGTCTAACGCTGGCTGTCTAACGCTGGCTGTCTAACACTGACTGTCTAACGCTGACTGTCTAACGCTGGCTGTTAACACTGACTGTCTAAAGCTGACTGTCTAAAGCTGACTGTCTAACGCTGGCTGTTAACACTGGCTGTCTAACGCTGGCTGTCTAACGCTGGCTGTCTAACGCTGGCTGTTTAACGCTGTCTGTCTAACGCTGGCTGTTAACACTGGCTGTCTAAAGCTGACTGTCTAACACTGGCTGTCTAACGCTGACTGTCTAACGCTGGCTGTCTAACGCTGGCTGTCTAAAGCTGACTGTCTAATGCTGGCTGTCTAACGCTGGCTGTCTAACGCTGGCTGTCTAACGCTGACTGTCTAACGCTGACTGTCTAACGCTGGCTGTCTAACGCTGGCTGTTAAACGCTGGCTGTCTAACGGTGAATGTTTAACGCTGTCTGTCTAACGCTGACTGTCTAACGCTGACTGTCTAACGCTGGCTGTCTAACGCTGACTGTCTAACGCTGACTGTCTAACGCTGGCTGTCAAACACTGGCTGTTAACGCTGGCTGTTAACACTGGCTGTCTAAAGCTGTCTGTCTAACGCTGGCTGTTTAACGCTGGCTGTCTAACGCTGACTGTCTAACGCTGACTGTCTAACGCTGGCTGTTAACGCTGGCTGTTAACACTGGCTGTCTAACGCTGGCTGTTTAACGCTGACTGTCTAACGCTGGCTGTCTAACGCTGGCTGTCTAACACTGACTGTCTAACGCTGACTGTCTAACGCTGGTTGTTAACACTGACTGTCTAAAGCTGACTGTCTAACGCTGACTGTCTAACGCTGGCTGTTAACACTGGCTGTCTAACGCAGGCTGTCTAACGCTGGCTGTCTAACGCTGGCTGTTTAACGCTGGCTGTCTAACGCTGGCTGTTAACACTGGCTGTCTAAAGCTGACTGTCTAACACTGGCTGTCTAACGCTGACTGTCTAACGCTGGCTGTGAACGCTGGCTGTTAACGCTGGCTGTTAACGCTGGCTGTTAACGCTGGCTGTTAACACTGGCTGTCTAACGCTGGCTGTCTAACGCTGGCTGTTAACGCTGGCTGTCTAACGCTGGCTGTTAACACTGGCTGTCTAACGCTGGCTGTCTAACGCTGGCTGTCTAACGCTGGCTGTCTAACGCTGGCTGTTTAACGCTGGCTGTCTAACGCTGGCTGTTTAACGCTGGCTGTCTAACGCTGGCTGTTAACGCTGGCTGTCTAACGCTGGCTGTTAACACTGGCTGTCTAACGCTGGCTGTATAACGCTGGCTGTCTAACGCTGGCTGTTTAACGCTGGCTGTTAACGCTGGCTGTCTAACGCTGGCTGTTAACACTGGCTGTCTAACGCTGGCTGTCTAACGCTGGCTGTCTAACGCTGGCTGTTTAACGCTGGCTGTCTAACGCTGGCTGTTTAACGCTGGCTGTCTAACGCTGGCTGTTAACGCTGGCTGTCTAACGCTGGCTGTTAACACTGGCTGTCTAACGCTGGCTGTCTAACGCTGGCTGTCTAACGCTGCCTGTTTAACGCTGGCTGTCTAACGCTGGCTGTTTAACGCTGGCTGTCTAACGCTGGCTGTTAACGCTGGCTGTTAACGCTGGCTGTCTAACGCTGGCTGTCTAACGCTGGCTGTTAACGCTGGCTGTTAACGCTGGCTGTTAACACTGGCTGTCTAAAGCTGTCTGTCTAACGCTGGCTGTCTAACGCTGGCTGTCTAACGCTGACTGTCTAACGCTGACTGTCTAACGCTGGCTGTTAACGCTGGCTGTTAACACTGGCTGTCTAACGCTGGCTGTTTAACGCTGACTGTCTAACGCTGGCTGTCTAACGCTGGCTGTCTAACACTGACTGTCTAACGCTGACTGTCTAACGCTGGCTGTTAACACTGACTGTCTAAAGCTGACTGTCTAAAGCTGACTGTCTAACGCTGGCTGTTAACACTGGCTGTCTAACGCTGGCTGTCTAACGCTGGCTGTCTAACGCTGGCTGTTTAACGCTGGCTGTCTAACGCTGGCTGTTAACACTGGCTGTCTAAAGCTGACTGTCTAACACTGGCTGTCTAACGCTGACTGTCTAACGCTGGCTGTCTAACGCTGGCTGTCTAAAGCTGACTGTCTAATGCTGGCTGTCTAACGCTGGCTGTCTAACGCTGGCTGTCTAACGCTGACTGTCTAACGCTGACTGTCTAACGCTGGCTGTCTAACGCTGGCTGTTAAACGCTGGCTGTCTAACGGTGAATGTTTAACGCTGTCTGTCTAACGCTGACTGTCTAACGCTGACTGTCTAACGCTGGCTGTCTAACGCTGACTGTCTAACGCTGACTGTCTAACGCTGGCTGTCAAACACTGGCTGTTAACGCTGGCTGTTAACACTGGCTGTCTAAAGCTGTCTGTCTAACGCTGGCTGTTTAACGCTGGCTGTCTAACGCTGACTGTCTAACGCTGACTGTCTAACGCTGGCTGTTAACGCTGGCTGTTAACACTGGCTGTCTAACGCTGGCTGTTTAACGCTGACTGTCTAACGCTGGCTGTCTAACGCTGGCTGTCTAACACTGACTGTCTAACGCTGACTGTCTAACGCTGGCTGTTAACACTGACTGTCTAAAGCTGACTGTCTAACGCTGACTGTCTAACGCTGGCTGTTAACACTGGCTGTCTAACGCAGGCTGTCTAACGCTGGCTGTCTAACGCTGGCTGTTTAACGCTGGCTGTCTAACGCTGGCTGTTAACACTGGCTGTCTAAAGCTGACTGTCTAACACTGGCTGTCTAACGCTGACTGTCTAACGCTGGCTGTCTAACGCTGGCTGTCTAAAGCTGACTGTCTAACGCTGGCTGTTAACACTGGCTGTCTAAAGCTGACTGTCTAACACTGGCTGTCTAACGCTGACTGTCTAACGCTGGCTGTTAAACGCTGGCTGTCTAACGGTGAATGTTTAACGCTGTCTGTCTAACGCTGACTGTCTAACGCTGACTGTCTAACGCTGGCTGTCTAACGCTGACTGTCTAACGCTGACTGTCTAACGCTGGCTGTCAAACACTGGCTGTCTAACGCTGGCTGTTAACGCTGGCTGTCTAACGCTGGCTGTTAACGCTGGCTATATAACGTGCCAGGGCAGAGGCCCAGAGGACTATCAGGATTGAAAGTGCATCTCAAAACAATGATTAGGAAATGGAGACTCAGCATGACTCCCTGCTTAAATAAATAAAGGTAAAATATTAATATTTGTAATACATTGGTAAATACCACCAACGCTTAGTTTTGTGGCACATTTCTGAATCTGAAAGCCGGAACGAGAAGTAATACCGTAAAGAACCACACAGCTTAAGAAATAAGATCAGGGTTCCTCCAAAAGAAGGATAAGTTATTAAGGCCAAACGCAGTGGTAATGGTTTGCTTGGCATGCTGACGTCAGTGGAGGAAAATTAAGGTCTTCGGTTTGAGGTTTTATATACTTTTCCAGCAAGCCACACTATAGTTAATGAAGTTAAACACACCAATATTAGCGTCTCTCTCGGGAGTCTCCTTAATCAGCATGCCACCACTCGTTGAACCTTTTTTAATGAAAATAAATGGCGATCCAGAGAGATGGACTAATTGTGTTGCAAACGGGGGAGTATTCCATTGATATAAAGAAGGCAATTTTCGGAGACAGAGTGGTTGAAGAGGTAGTAAAAAAAGTCTCCCATCTCCTGAAGGTTCGACCTCGGGGCAGGGGATTCCAGTACCTGGTTGACTGGGAGGGTTATGGCCTGGAGGAGAGGTGCTGGGTCCCCGCTAGGGACATCCTGGAACCAGCCCTCATCGCCGACTTCCCCCGCCAGCACCCCGGTTAACCAGGTATGCGCCCAGGTAGGACGCCAGGTGGCGCCCCTAGAGGGGGGGATACTGTCACACCCTGATCTGTTTCACATGTTTTTGTGCTTGTCTCCAACCCCCTCTAGGTGTCGCCCATCTTTCCCACTATCCCCAGTGTATTTATACCTGTGTTCTCTGTTTGTCTGTTGCAAGTCCATTTTGTTCGTCAAGTCTACCAGCATTTTCCCTCTTGTCCGTGTTCGTACTTTCTAGTTTTCCCAGTTTTGACCATTTCTGCCTGCCCTGATCCTGCCTAACCTGATCCTGCCTGCCATTCTGTACCTTGTCACACCACCCTGGATTATTGACACCTTTCGGACTCTGCTCTGGATTACTGACCTCTGCCTGCCATGACCCTGAGCCTGTCTGCCGTTCTGTACCTTATGGACTCTGATCTGGATTACTGACCTCTGCCTGCCCTTGACCTGTAGTTTTGCCTGCCCCCTGATCTAGTAATACACTTGTGTTACTTTGACGCTGTCTGCATCTGGGTCTTCTCCTGAAACATGATAGAAGTGGATATTTCTTCTGAAAGAGCACTGATGCCTCTCTAACCCAGCTCACCATTCTTCCACAAGAAAGTGACGTGTTAAACAAATAGAGGTGCTGCCTTTTGCTGGCCTGGTGAGGTCCGCATGGCTACCAAATGCCATTGGATAATGATAATGATGCCTCAATTACTTCTGAGAATCTCCACCCCCCCCCCCCCCCCTTCTCCTCCCCTCCCATCAGAGCAAATTTGTCAAAAGCCCAATGATCGTCCAAAGTAATTGTCCAGACCAGGGGGCATTATTGTGGCAAATTAAATAACCTGATTTTAGAGAAGAAGGGAAGAGAGGAGAAAAAATTGTCTTGGCATGGTTTTGCCCGAGCCTCTGAGCGGTCCTGTTTGAATCCACTCCTAATGAGACACTACATGCCCATCTTTGTGATTATGACAATACAGAGAGAGAGGGAGGGAGGCGACAAGGAACTTTGAGACTGGTAGGGACAGAGAGGGGGTTGGTGGAGATATAAACTTACGGGGAAACCAGAGAGGGAGCCAATGCTTTAAAAGCACAGTCCAATGAGAGGGGGCACTTTAAAGTAGCACCACGTTAAACGGCTGCAGGTAGCCTAATGGTTAGAATGCTGGGCCAGTAACTGAAAGGTTGCTAGATTGAGTCCCTGAGCTGACAAGGTAAAAATCTGTCGATCTGCCCCTGAACAAGGCAGCTAACCCACTGTTCCTAGGCTGTCATTGTAAATTAAGAATTTGTTCTTAACTGACTTGCCTAGTAAAATAAAGGTTAAATTAAAATCACATCTCCAAGACAAAAAAGAGGAAGTCTCTGGGGAGGAGAGTTTTGTCTCCTTAGCTTTGTCTCTACAGGATGAAGGGAATATAAGGATCTGGGGCAACATACCATTCTGATAGGTGAAGCACAGTACAGCAGCAAGCCAATAGGGAGTGAGTGAGTAAGATGTAAATCAAGTGAGTATTTACTGTATGTGGGCATTTAACTAAGCAAGCAAATGACTGTGGAATTTGAATTAAGTTATCAGGACCATAGAACACAATTAACTTTAAAAGAAAAGTAATGTGCCATTTACCACTGACTAGTCACAATGCAGAGATGTTACATTTCTCTGAATCATGAGTGCAGCTTAAACATGCAAATTTCCCAGTCAACATCCCATATGTTTAAAAAAAATGTTTTAAAAAGTCAAACAGCGGGGATGTAATCACACCGAGGCATGGTCGGAGAGAAAATGATTGTGTTTGCATTCCACTAAAGAAACGAGAAGGAAGCATGTTTTTTTTACAGACAGGGTCATGTTCATTACTCACCAAATGGAAGAAAACAGAAAAATACTGCAAGGGCCTACCAAGATTCATCCAATAAGAAAATCAAATATTTTGTTGCAAAATGCTTTATAACCTATTTCAGTTGTGTGTCGTAATGAACAAGACCCAGGCCCTCTCTTAGTCTTTTCGGTTGTCTGGGTGATAACTTTGACTGACTCTCTGCACAGCACCGTCTGGAATACGATACACAGAAATGCCTTTAACTGGAGTGGAAAGACTTTTCTTTTTCCCCCTGGCAAATGCATACCACTCTGCAGTATGCCTCCTGCCTATTTATATCACATCTCATCCTCGGCACGCAGGACAAACTGCCAAAACATTGGGAGATTGCAGCCCAAAAAAAGCGAATTAAGTCACATAAAGTATTCACCCCCTTGGGCATTTTTCCTATTTTGTTGCCTTACAACCTGGAATTAAAATAGATTATTGGTGAGGTTGTATCATTTGATTTACACAACATGCCTACCACTTTGAAGATACAAAATAATTTGGGGGGTGAAACAAACAAGAAATAAGACAAAAAAAATGAAAACTTGAGTGTGCATAACTATTCACCCCCCCCCCCAAAGTCAATACTTTGAGGAGCCACCTTTTGCAGCAATTACAGCTGCAAGTCTCTTGGGGTATGTATCTATAAGCTTGGCACATCTAGCCACTGGGATTTTTGCCGGTTCTTCAAGGCAAAACTGCTCCAGTTTCTTCAAGTTGGATGGGTTCCGCTGGGGGTAAAGCAATCTTTAAGTCATACCACAGATTCCCAATTAGATTGAGTTCTGGGCTTTGACTAGGCTATTCCAAGACATTTAAATGTTTCCCCTTAAACCACTCGAGAGTGGTTTTAGCAATATGCTTAGGGTCATTGTCCTGCTGGAAGGTGAACCTCCATCCCAGTCTCAAATCTCTGGAAGAATGAAACAGGTTTCCCTCAAGAATATCCCTGTATTTAGCGCCATCCATCATTCCTTCAATTCTTACCAGTTTCCCAGTCCCTGCCTATGAAAAACATCCCCAGAGCATGATGCTGCCACCACCATGCTTCACTGTGGGGATGGTGTTCTCGGGGTGATGAGAGGTGTTGGGCTTGCACCAGACATAGCGTTTTCCTTGAGGGCCAAAAAGCTTAATTTTAGTCTCATCTGACCAGAGTACTTTCTTTCATATATTTGGGGAGTCTCCCACATGCCTTTTGGCGAACATCAAATGTGTTTGCTTATTTTTTTCTTTAAGCAATGGCTTGTTTTCTGGCCACTCTTTCGTAAAGCTCAGAAAGGTGGAGTGTACGGTTTAAAGTGGTCCTATGGACAGATCCTCCAATCTCCGCTGTGGAGCTTTGCTGCTCTTCCTTTATATCTTTGGTGTCTTTGTTGCATCTCTGATTAATGCCCTCCTTGCTTGGTCCCTGTGTTTTGGTGGGCGGCCCTCTCTTGGCAGGTTTGTTGTGGTGCCATATTATTTCAATTTTTTAATAATGGTTTTAATGGTGCTCCGTGGTATATTCAAAGTTTCTGATCTTTTTTTTTATAACCCAACCCTGATCTGTACTTCTTCTTCTTTGTTCCTGACCTGATTGAATAGCTCCTTGGTCTTCATGGTGCCACTTGCTTAGTGGTGCCCCTTGCTTTGTGGTGTTGCAGACTCTGGGGCCTTTCAGAACAGGTGTATTTATACTGAGATCATGTGACAGAGCATGTCACACTTAGATTGCACACAGGTGGACTTTATTTAACTAATTATGTGACTTCTGAAGGTAATTGGTTGCACCAGATCTTGTTTTGGGGCTTCATTTAAAGGGGGTGAATACATATGCACGCACCACTTTTTCGTTTTTTATTTTTTATAATGTTTTGAAACAAGTCATTTTTTTAAAGTTCACTTCACCTATTTGGACACTTTTTTGTATGTCCATTACAAGAAATCCAAGTAAAAATCAATTTAAATTACAGATTGTAATGCAACAAAATAGGAAAAACGCCAAGGGGGATGAATTATTTTGCAAGGCACTGTAGGTGTGAGGGGTGGTGGGCAGCGGAGAGGTATTTTCCTTGTGGATCTGCTGGGGCCAAGTGTGGACGGCGGGGTCTGACTGAGATCTCTCTCACACTGTGGTGAGTTCATTATGCCCAAATGGGATGAACAAGGAGGGACTACCTGGACTTGTCCAATAAGAAACATTCCATTATATGGGGCTAGTCCATGTTGGGTTATGACATTATTTGTGCCATTATGAGGCAGACCTGAAGGCGAGATTAGGGCTTTGAGTAGTGACTGAACTGCACTGCTCAAAAACAAGAGCCGGCTTCACAGGCAGCAGGCTGCATGGCGTTCGGGTGGGCCTTACACACACACGTACACACACATACACACACCTCCGATAAATATTGGGGCTAACATGGCATGCTTGCCAAAATCATTTATCCTGGGAAAATGTGTGTGAGAGAGTGTGTGCAAGAACGAGTGAGTGAGTGGGTGAGTGAGTGAATGGCTTCCCTACAGTTAATGAGTGAGTGCCGAGCACTATGGTCTCTTGAGTTTACAGAGACTAAGGTGCAGCAGCAGCAGCATATGAGAGGCCCCATGATAAAACCACTGGAAAGCCAGGGGGGAAAAGCCATATTACAACCTACAGTATGTCTTGTGCTAATTGGGTTGTTTGCTCTACAACCTGCTAGTTCGTATGCCTTCACACCCTGATATACAGTATTGGCCTAAGGCCCGGGACAATAACAAGACACAGTGGCAGAACACAATGAAACGCACCTTCTTTCATCAAAAAAACATAAAGCAACATCTGTCTGTTGAAGTCCACAAAACATACAGTTACAAGTTAATGTTTCTGACATTTCGGACTACTAAACAACTATTGATTTAGAACCATGGAGTTACCTCAATTGGCAAAGAAAACAGGAGCTGCCTCCACTATTCCAGCACCATTTCAACATCATCAAATCACCTATGCTTAATCTAATACAGTGACAACTAAAATATACCAAAAACTATTTAGTGCAATCAATGTAAGCTCAAAATGATGTGGCTGGCTAAAATGCTCGCTAGCCTAACTTCCTTTAATGGGCAACGATGCACCAGGCCAACTAGTTAACATTGGCCTACGACATCTAGTTACATCTTGAACTTCCAGTCCAGGGGCACAAAGTATGCATTTATGGTTGGGTCAAAATCGCAGTTCTAAACATTTACCAGCACAGAGAATTCAGTAAAACCACAAGTCCAAATCCTTATCTCCATCCATGGCTAATTTAGGAATGGGATAATTTTACCTAGTTTAGTAGCCACCTGAGGACAACGACACAACGAGACGCAACAATTCAAGTTTTTTGTCAATGATGTTTGGTTTCTGATGTTATGTGATTGCCACTACTATCGTATCATACTGCAGCCTTGTCATTTAGTACAATATTATCACTACTACTATTACTACTACTAGTACTACTATTACAACTACTACTGTCTTATTATACTGCAGCCGTGTCTTTTTAGTACAATACTACTACTACTAGTACTACTACTACTATCTTATCATACTGCAGCCGTGTCTTTCTAGAACAATAGTACTACTACTAGTACTACTACTACTACTACTACTAGTACTACTACTACTACTACTATCATCTTATCAAACTGCAGCCGTGTCTTTTTAGTACAATACTACTACTACTACTACTACTACTGCTACTACTATCTTATCATACTGCAGCCGTGTCTTTCTAGAACAATAGTACTACTACTAGTACTACTACTACTACTACTATCATCTTATCAAACTGCAGCCGTGTCTTTTTAGTACAATACTACTACTACTACTACTACTACTGCTACTACTACTATCTTATCATACTGCAGTCGTGTCTGTTTAATCCAATATTACTACTACTACTACTACTACTACTACTACTACTACTACTACTACTCTCTTATCATAATGCAGTCGTGTCTGTTTAGTCCAATACTACTACTACTACTACTACTATTACTACTACTACTACTACTACTACTACTTTCTTATCATACTGCAGCCGTGTCTGTTTAGTCTAATACTACTATTACTACTACTACTACTACTACTACTACTACTACTACTACTCTCTTATCATACTGCAGTCGTGTCTGTTTAGTCCAATACTACTACTACAACTACTACTACTACTACTACTACTACTACTACTGTTACTACTACTACTACTACTACTACTACTACCTTATCATACTGCAGCCATGTCTGTTTAATCCAATACTACTACTACTACTACTACTACTACTACTACTACTACTACTACTCTCTTATCATAATGCAGTCGTGTCTGTTTAGTCCAATACTACTACTACTACTACTACTACTATTACTACTACTACTACTACTACTACTTTCTTATCATACTGCAGCCGTGTCTGTTTAGTCTAATACTACTATTACTACTACTACTACTACTACTATTACTACTACTACTCTCTTATCATACTGCAGTCGTGTCTGTTTAGTCCAATACTACTACTACTACTACTACTACTACTACTACTACTACTACTACTACTGTTACTACTACTACTACTACTACTACTACTACCTTATCATACTGCAGCCATGTCTGTTTAGTCCAATACTACTACTACTACTACTACCACTACTACTACTACTACTACTACTGTTACTAATACTACTACTACTACTACTACTACTACCTTATCATACTGCAGTCGTGTCTGTTTAGTCCAATAATTCTACTACTACTACTACTACTACTACTACCGTATCATACTGCAGCCGTGTCTGTTTAGTCCAATACTTCTACTACTACTACTACTACAACTACTACTTCCTCTGTCCATTAAAAAACCTTGTGGAATTATTTTGTGTTAGCACCTAATCTTTCTTGCAGACTACCTGGGCTAAATCTTGTGTCAGCTTTTTTAGAAGTGTAAGCGTCTTGAGGCCTAAGAGTTTTACTTTCCTTTTTCTTTTTATGGGCTTAATAGTAAAGACATGTATTTTAATGGAAGCATGTATTATCTTTTAATGTTTTCTTCTGAATGTCAAACAAATCACTTCAAAATTAGGCTACCTGCGCACGTTCACCCACTCCAAACAGAAGGAGACATTAGATACAAAACATTCCTCTTGTCGCCTGAATTAATTGATGCGTCTTGCTGACAAATGTACCTTGTTTAATATAAAGAAAAGTTGGGACACAAGAAAAGTGGCTAAATTACTGGACGCAAATACAACTGTGTCTGTCCGGTTACCCAAGCTTATCCATGCGGGAAACTGTGAGGGCCGAGTTGATAATGTCGCAAGTTTGCTACTGGGCACAGAGAAATACAAATGGTATCCAGGAGTTCATCTGACTCTTGGGAAAGAGACACAGGGCCTTAACGCCAATATCAAATTATCCCTTAAATATCCTACAGCAGGGCTATTCAATTCCGGTTTCGTTTGGGATTTTTGTATGGTTCTTGAAAGGACCGTCCCGTTTATGGTTCTTCAGAGACCTTAAAATGGTTCCCCTATGGCAGTGTTTCCCAACCCTCTCCTCGGTCCCCCCCAGACGTTTCACATTTTAGTTTTAACCCTAAAGGACTGGGTTGGGGATCGCTCTTGATCTTGTGAAACCTTAAATGTTGACATATATTAAACAAAATGAAAATGTCTTAAACTTCACATCAGTGGATACATTTAATTTAAGATGTACTTTTAGCATTAGCGAATATGCGGCCCAGTTAACACAACACACACGCAGACTGTATATACGCAGAAAATATAGCCGTGTCAAACCATTATATGATTTTACAATATGTCTCTTATAGAAATCAATCAAGATCCAATTGTGAGGCGTCGACATAGGTAGCCTATCTACTGGCCAGATTGCAGACACACCGATACTCCATTTTCATTTTTATCATCTACGATGTTTGCTCGGTTTTAGACACTAGGTAGGCCTGCTGTAGGAGCCTACTGGAAAAGTCACCTGTAATGTTCAACAATTGAATCCTGCCTTAAGCCTTAATGGCATGTTGTCAGCACACATCTGTTGTTTCAGACCGAATTGCAAACATTTGAACCATAGGATAGGCCTATAAAGACAAAAATAAAATAAGTATCGTCTAATAAGGGAGGGGTGTGCACAAGCAACTTATGCCAGGGGAAGTCAACAGAGGAGATGCCTGTGCCATTCTATATAAAATTGAATTAACTGTAGCGAGAAACATCTAACCAACCCTTTAGCCTGCCTCAAATTACAAGAGCGAACAAAAGATAATTTCAAAATGGTCACCAAAATATGACCTAGATTGTATTGTAATACTGTAGGCTATAGCATATGACTCAAATTAGTATATAAAAGGGTAATAATAATAATAACAATCATATGAATAATAACAATAATAATTTGTATTATAAACAACAGGCCTAATAATAATAAATTGTGAAATTTCGAAAGAGATATAGACCTACCTTTTTAGGAAAAATAAGATAAACAAACCTAAAAACAATCATCTAAATTACAGGCCACCAGGCTATGATACCATGTAACATATTCACGTAAACGTGTAAAAGTGTTTTCAAATATCACTACATATCCAAAAGGCCTAAGCTGTATATGTGGGGAAATACGGGCCGTCACAGCATTTATTGATCAATGAGAGTTTACCCAGTTCGACACCGCTCAGGGAGGCGATTCTGAGAGCCGAATCCCTGTGGATTTGAGGATTCTGGACCGGGGAGGTCTGTATAAATCTCCTTAAATGAGGCCCTTTTCGATTTAATCAGGACTATGACAACTCTGTCGAAATTTAAAAAGGTTCCACCGCTACTTAAATTATGCCAGTTTGGGGGGAAATGTAATAAGTGCAGCCTGCTATAGGACTTGTCTACAGGTAGAGAGTATGACAAGTATCCCACGGTGTGTATAGCCTCTGTAACTGCACAAGTATCCTGTAGGCATATGGCCTAAATGTTGTCAACAACTCGGGCCCAGCTTTATTAAATATCACAAGGCCATATTCATGTGATCTTCTTTTTGTTTATAACTTATTAGTTCCAATGTACTACAACACAAGGCGAGACAAATTGGGGTCGCTAAGGTCTGGAAGTTTAGCAAGAATGGAATATTTCTCGCCGAGTGAGAAGTCTCCTCAAATTCATGCAGGCATTTATTTTAAATAGCACTCGGATCAAAATGCAATAAGATCAAGGTCTATTTTATTTATATTGTAAATGAAAAATACCTTCCTGAATTGATAACGATTCTCCCCGAGAGCTGGGCCTGCTTTCTCTTTGCAAAGACTTGACAAATGTCCGCGCGTGACACCGACAATTAAAAAACTTGAACCATACATGCACAAGCACAATTACAAGAAACGCTGCTTACAATGTAATAGTTTATTTCTGGTTCCAAACACAATATGTAACTGTTGAAATGTTTACTTGTCTTGTCCTCATTGACACAAATGATTGATCATAATGCGTAGAAAACGGAGGAGGTATACAACCAACGTACTAGGCTACTCGTTTACAGCACGGTCATTTCACCATGCTTGTTAACATAGCGGCGAGATAGAAACAACCAATATGCCTTCATTGGAAATGTAACATGCCTTAAATCTGAAAATGTTGATTTGGGATTAACAAAGGCCATATATAATGTTTTTCAGGGGCTTATGCTGAAATGAAAATAAACGACTTCTTAAATAATTGTAAATATCTTACGCGTTCAGATTCGTTAATAGGCTGCTGATGGATTAAACTCATTAGGCTATACATTTCACTGAGCCCTCACTGGTTTAAGCATTCATCTGCTCGAAGTTCTGCATTTGCAATGACCAACCGCTACATGTCCATAATCGAAACTCATCTTGAAATAATTGATAACACCCATATCAAAAAATGAATCCTCTTTCGAGTCTGAAAATATGTGTAACACACATTATTGCTTTACCTTTTATTCAGAAAACAAATAACACCTACATTGATGATATACATTTACAGAAAAAGCCAACTGTATTCATGGATGCGCAATAAGCAAATCAATCGGAAAGATATCAGAGTCCAAGCTGAGAAACATCCTTCTTCATACACAAACATCTACACGATGTTCACAAAAATTTTAATTACTTTTTTCCGTATATGAGAACAGCAACAGTTCGTAAAGTACCTTCTTGCACAAGAAGCATTATTGATTGCCATTCCCCGAAAGAGGAACAAAACACCATAGTAGTTAAGCGGCCAGAGGGGAAAAACGACTTCGTGAATGCATTTTCTACTAAGGTAAAAACGGACGGATAAAATGCTTCATGAAAATAGCAATTTCTTTCCAATTTCACATTTGAACGTCTCCCACTTGTCGTCAATGAAGGTTGTGCGGAATGTGCGCAGAACTCGGTCTCTATTCTGTGCTCCTTCTATCGCCATGAGCAGTGCTAGAGCGCCCACTATTTCAAAAGACAGGAATATTATTTCACAAGACTTGGAAAAACTCAATAAAAAAGTTACTATCCCATTCGAAAACTTTTAGCTAACTTTCGGGTAACGATTCTTCGCCGTTTCTTACCTCCGAGAAAATAAACCAAAACGACTCCACAGCGCAGTTTGTATGGACATGTTTTTTCTCTCATATATTTAATACAAACCACCAGCAGTGTTTCTCAGCATATATGAAAGTTCTGAAGTTGGGAACAAGCGAACCCGAGGCTGCAACAGCGAGCAGGCTGGAGACACGAAGTAGGATGTCTTAAGGTTACTATTCACACAGAGAACGACATTATACCTAGGAGGACAAAGACCCGTCCCCAAAGGAACTGATAAATGACAATGACACATTGGTGACGAGGGTTCGAGCCGCCGACCGAAAGCGTAAGAAGGGAAAAATACCTACTTTTGGCCAGTTTTCTTGCCCTAGCCTTGGATCGCATCTTGTCGGCTTGTAGATTCCTCTCGTCCTCCGTGAGCCCAGAAGCAGCAACAACACTATCTTCATCTCACAAGCATTGTCAGTTTGGATACCTTCGCACATGCGCACAGGCCATTCAATCTGACACCCTTGTCAGGGACAAAACATTTTGCAATGTATTCATCATTATCACTTTTTGTCCTATACTCTCCCCCTTAGATAAATTATCTCTTTCCTCCTCCTTCCTCTGAGCACCATCTCGGATCCCCCCTCCCTCTCCGGTACAACCGCTATTGCCACCACCAGCACCTTCTTGACTACCCCTTTGAGAGCAATAACTTATTTTTCGCAAACCCGTGGGATCCGGACTAGCAATGGACACAGCATGGTAGCCTATGTGATGGGGTCAAGGTCCATCCCTCAACAGCAAGGTGATTGTTATCAAGTATCACTACTGATCATTCAAAATGATCACATCAAAAATCTAATTTAAGGTCAAGTAAAAACAATACGGAAAAAAATAAATAGCTTACTATAGTTATTACTGGCTATAATTATCAGCCTATTTAACATTATTCTATGATAATGAATATGATGGCTTTACTGTTACCGTTGTTCTTCTCGTTATTAGTGTTGCTATAATAATGAATTACGAGAAAGATAGGCCCTATTCTATTACCATTAGGCTCTATTCTATTACAGATAGGCCCTATTCTATTACAGATAGGTTCTATTCTATTACAGATAGGCCCTATTCTATTACAGATAGGCTCTATTCTATTACAGATAGGCTCTATTCTATTACAGATAGGCTCTATTCTATTACAGATAGGCTCTATTCTATTACAGATAGGCCCTATTCTATTACAGATAGGCCCTATTCTATTACAGATAGGTTATATTATATTACAGATAGGCTCTATTATATTACAGATAGGCCCTATTCTATTACAGACATGCCCTATTCTATTACAGATAGACCCTATTATATTACAGATAGGCTCTATTCTATTACAGATAGGCTCTATTATATTACAGATAGGCCCTATTCTATTACAAATAGCCTCTATTATATTACAGATAGGCCCTATTCTATTACAGATAGGCCCTATTCTATTACAGATAGGTCCTATTCTATTACAGATAGGCCCTATTCTATTACAGATAGGCTCTATTCTATTACAGATAGGCCCTATTCTATTACAGATAGGCTCTATTATATTACAGATAGGCTCTATTCTATTACAGATAGGCCCTATTCTATTACAGATAGGCCCTATTCTATTACAGATAGGCCCTATTCTATTACAAATAGCCTCTATTCTATTACAGATAGGCCCAATTCTATTACAGATAGGCCCTATTCTATTACAGATAGGCCCTATTCTATTACAGATAGGCTCTATTCTATTACAGATAGGCCCTATTATATTACAGATAGGCCCTATTCTATTACAGATAGGCCCTATTCTATTACAAATAGCCTCTATTCTACTACACATAGGCTCTATTCTATTACAGATAGGCTCTATTCTATTACAGATAGGCTCTATTCTGTTACAGATAGGCTATCTCAAAATATGTTTAGACTATATTTACAAATAACGCCATTGACGTGTCATCTGTCATTGTGTTCAACGTAGGCTACTCAAATGTCCCGTTCTGCAAGGGGTTATTTTTGACGCCACTAAATTAAATGCGTACGTTGGAGTCCATGCATCGTAAACAACAGGTGTAGATTAGCAGTGAATTTATGATATAGTCGTAATGAAAATGTTGCATGCTTTGCCCCGGAGCAAACCACACGAAACAGCAGCTGTTGATGCATGCAGCCGCCGAATTTCAATAGACGAGACTTTAGCGGGCTGGTTTCAATGAATTGTATTTCTAAAGGAAACATATTAAGTCAATGTATTTTTAATTTAAACGATTCTTTATTTTTGTACACCGATCCTCTCCCTGCACTACGGAGCAGATGCCATACTTAGCTTCATTAAAAAGTAATGAATGAAAACATGTAGCGCCATTGTGTCACAAGGACTCCAGGTAAACCCAGCGAGGAGTTTCAACTGTTTGTATGATTTTGCCTTCCACTTGTTTTACCTTGCATGTAATGGCATTCAGACATGCCGTGTGTATGACAGCAGGCGTCTGTTGCTCGTTGCATGCATATTAACAGGCAATGTTAGGTGTGTGGTCGATTTTAGTTGGAGGTTTGGTTATATGCGCTATAGCCTATTCTGCAGCCCATAACGCAGCTAAGCAATTGAAATATGTACGTCTGTAGGCTACCGTATGTATGAATTAATACAATATTTACAGTGAACTACATGGATGTTGAACGAAAGAAAGGCGTATATTCCTACAGTCCTGTACTAATCCACATGTAGGCTAGGTATGATTGCTGTTCAGTTGAAGCAGTGAAGAAAACAACCTAGTCAAGCTAATATCAGGAAAGTATCGGCCTATCTGACAACAAAAAGCATGGTTATTCGCATTTGAACTTAATTTCAATATTGGTCCTATTGCATGCAGTTAATTGACAATTATTATAAACCACATTGCTGTATCATTGTTATTATAATAATTATGATTATTATGTTGTAAGGATTAATGTTATTATTATTATTTGCAACTACTTCGACGCAACATGTAGATAGATTTTAATTCATGCCTACATGTAAAACCAAATCAGGAAGGCTATGTTCATTAAAAAAACTACGTATAATTGGATGCATTGCATACTATTTGAAAACATAGTCCTGGAAAAGAAACGAGTTGCATGATTACTTGCATGACCAGGAGATTGATCTCGGAGCGAATTAAATGTTGTGATTTGTAAACGGGAAAAGGGTACCTCTACAGAAGATATAGACCAGTTAGGACCGTTAACCAAACAACGGGTGGGATCAAAGCCTTGATTGAACACCAATACGAAATTATTATAAATACTAATGAAATAATACACGATAATAATAATAATTTTGTCTAGGTATTCATTCGTGACTTATTATTATTATTATTAATAGACCCTATTTGTTTTTATTATTGGGCTATTATGGTAGAATTGGGAATAAGATGGAATAGGCCTAAGTAACATGGGGACTTGAATATTCACCAAATATTGCAATTGCATATTACATGATACTATATTTAGAAACGTATGGAAAAAAAACATCAGCACAGGACTACAATCTACATCGGCACAGGACTACAATCACCAACCATAATTTATCATTTCATTTTAAGCAGTACAAGTCAACCATGCATTCAACATGTCATGTGGTTGACAAGGCGTCCACATTTCCTCTAAAATAGCAATTGTGACAAAAATCTTATGTTGCCAAACAGAGAGTTATTGCGCAGATGTTACAACAAGTCTCACTGTAACCGAGTGACATTGAGCCAACAATCGACAGGTTAGTATTAATTTCATGTATCAGTGCTATTTTGTTTGGCCTACTCCTGGGTGTCTAAAAGAGTAATAGACTGACGACTGGGAATATCAATAGTCTTGTCTCAATCGATTGATTGCATCGATAGCATTTCCTGTTTAAGTGAAGTCAAAATAAAAAGGGACAGTCATCAGCAGTTTTGTCGAATTTTTTCTTCTCCAAAATGTTTACACCAGCACTCCAGAACAATTACATTTTTTGTGCGCCAAATGTCTCTCTCACATTGCGCGGGACAAATTATTTCATATGGTGGGTGCAAAGCCTTTTTAAGAGCAATTAACTGCGACTATCCTTGTAAAAACGTTCATTGTGGAATACATGTTCTGCGTCATTTAAACGTCTGCCTTTTACGAGCTCAACGTGATGGCTGTGTAACCCCGCATTTTTTGGTATTTTCTTCACATATTCCTGCAGTTTTAACACGGTAGGCACAGCCGCAGGACCAGACCCCGGAAGAGAGATGTGCAGCTGCAATCCGGGCTGCAGCAGCAAAATACGCTATTCATTTATTTTTTAGTCTACAGGTCGTCAATCCAATATGCTAATCTTTCATCAACAAAAAAAAATGCCCATGGCTATGCAGAGCAGCTAACATCAATCATCGAATTGATTGATTTAAAATTAAATGTAAAACAGTGCTTTCAAGCACTGCATTATCTTGTACACTTGTTATTTATCTATGACCTATTCCATTTAGGCCTATATATTGGCATATACACATAGGCTACATACACTACATTATCAAAGGTATGTGGACACCTGCTCGTCGAACATCTCATTCCAAAATAATGGGCATTAACATGGAGATGGTCCCTTCCTTTCCTGCTAAAACAGCCTCCACTCTTTTGGGAAGGCTTTCCACTAGATGTTGGAACATTGCTGCAGGGACTTGCTTCTATTCAGCCACAAGAGCATTGCTGATGTTGGGCGATTAGGCCTGTCGGAGTTTCAATTCATCCCAAAGGTGTTTGATGGGGTTGAGGTCAGGGCTCTGTGCAGGCGAGTCAAGTTCTTCCACACCGAACTTGACAAACCATTTCTGTATGGACCTCGTATTGTGCATGGGGGCATTGTCATGCTGAAACATGAAAGGGCCTTCCCCAAACTGTTGCCACAAAGTTAGCCGCACCGAATCGTTTAGTGCCATTGTATGCTGTAGTGTTACGATTTCCCTTCACTGGAACTATGGGGCCTAAACCATGAAAAACAGCCCCTGACCATTATTCCTCCATCAAACTTTACAGTTGGCACTAAGCATTGGGGCAGGTAGCGTTCTCCTGGCATCCGCCAAACCCAGATTCCTCTGTCGGACTGCCAAATGGTGAAAGCATGACATTCATTTCCAATGAAACGCTGCGTTTGCCTTGTAACGTTTTGTTGCAGAGGCTGTTGCAGTGCGTTCGGTGTGGGGCATTTGTTGGATTTGTCAAAAGTATGCGTAGACGGCTTGACAGAAATATTAGCAGAAGGTGAATGTTGAACTTTTGTTGCGTACACACCTACAGCGTCACTGCGCAAAATGGTACGCAGTATCATCTAGGGTATGCAGCATCTTCTGAATAGGTGTGCAACAAAAGTTCCGGTGCACTTTTCCCCGACACAGGCTGAAACACAAGCTGTATCCAAGGTGGAAAAGGCACCCGGGATTATGCGTCACGCAGAGATAACGGGGCTGTGCATTATATGTGAAATGAAACACCTTGTCGTCAGGATTTGGGACAGAGCAGTCAAGCAACATAAAAAAAGTGGGGCTGCGGGCTGTGTGAATTATGGGAGTATTGTACATATGTGAACAGTAATTCTGCCACAGCCAATGAAGTGGGAGAGTAAACATGGTAACTGGAGTGTTACCACCACCACCACCACCACCACACACAGAGAGGACTGCCTACTCTCCGCTCCCCTTTCGGTCTCGGGTGTGTTCCTCTGGCGCTCTGGCTCGGCGCTATTGTGACTGTGCATTAAAGAACTACCCCCGGTCGAGGGTCGACACTGTGGATACAGTAAGCATTTATAAAGGGACAGACTTACAGAGAGAAAACCGTTGTTTTAAACGACAAATGTGGGGATCTATTCGTCCATCACTTACCAACATTTAGCCTACAATGTCAAGTTTTACCAATGTCCTGTCTTGCACAGCCGCTAAATGAATCTGTAATTATAATATTTCCCTTTCAGTTGGTTTAAGTGGGGAGCACAATCAGACCACCCCAGTCAAGGTTTTTGGCTGATGCACCGGAGTGGGCCTACCCGTAGCACTGCATTGACTGGTCCCTCTTTTGTACTCGGGCTAATGAAGTCGAAGTCGAAGTTGCCTTGGTAATCATTAGCCATTGATTGGATTGAAAACCTTGAGCTTCAATGGGAAATGGGAAATCTGACCGCTAATCCTAGACACAGTCTTTTTCATGTGTTAAGGCGCAGTCAGAGACAGTTAGTCCATAAAGCCTAAAATGTGGAAATATATGTAAGATTTAAAAAAAGATTGAGGGGCAGGCAGCTGCTGTCTGGGTATATCACAATGTGGTTTATAAAATGCGATAGGATTAGATTACACATTTATTGACATTTCTTATTTAGCATATAAAAATGAAAATGAGCATTTAATGTATAGCTTTGAACTACACTATGTCCATGAGTAGACTATAGGCCTAACCCTATTCAGGGAAACCTATTCAAATATTCAGCAGTGATCTTAACCTCGACGGGATCGTGTCCCTATACCAGGGCGGTTTAGCTAACGTGTGCAAGTAACAAGAACATTTCCCAGGACATAGACATGTCTTATATGGCCAGAAAGCTTCAAATCTTGTTCATCTAAATGCACTGTCCAATTTACAGTAGCTATTACAGTGAAAAAATACCATGCTATTGTTTGAGGATAGTACACAACAACAAAAGCTTTTATCAGGCAACTGGTTTGATACATTCATCTCTGAAGGTGAATAATGTACTTACTACATTCAGTAATCTTGCTCTGATTTGTCATCCTGAGGGTCCCAGAGATAAAATGTAGCATAGTTTTGTTTGATAAAATTTGTTTATATTCAAATGTAGGAACTGTGTCTTTGGCTACACACCCACACCGCCAAGCCATCTGTATGTGTGAAAGTTAGTGTATAAGCTGTAATACATCATGTATGACATTCCTGGGAGTGTGTAAACTTAAATGTTGTATTACCATATCATTTTTGTATGTTCTCTATAGTTATGTACTTGAAAATGTATCAATTGACCAATTCGGCACATTTGGGCAGACTTGATACAAAATTTTGCCTGGTATTGCAATGCTTCACTGGATCAATCTGAAACTGTGCACACACACTGCTGCCATCTAGTGGACAAAATCTAAATTGTGCATAAACTGCAATATCATATTATGGCCTTTCTCTTGCATTTCAAAGATGATAAAAATATTTTTAAAAACACATGTTTTTTTGTTAGTATTATCTTTTACCAGATATGTGTTATATTCTCCTACATTAATTTCACATTTCCACAAACTTCAGTGTTTCCTTTTAAATGGTATCAAGAATATGCATATCCTTCCTTCAGGACCTGAGCAACAGGCAGTTAGATTTGAGTATGTCATTATAGGCGAAAATTGAAAAAAAAAGGGTCCAATCCTTAAGAGGTTTAAAGAGAGTTTCCCAAAAAAGCACATAGAGAGAACATTCACAAAGTGCGTCTTTAGACCATGTGTTGATACTGATAGGATCAAAAGAAAAGCAGTGCTGCTCTCAGATCAGCTTTCTCCATTAAAATCTTACCTTAACATTAGGATTATTCCACAATAGACAGATCCGCTCCTAGAGAGATATTACCACCTATGGCTGAAAATAGGCTAATTAGATAGCTTATTATGCGTAACCATTAGTAATGCACTTAATCACAGACCGGGCACATTATTGCGCACATGTTGTCACACATCATGAAACACATTGAGGCAACAATTACAGACAGTAGCCTAGTTGCAAACTAGAACTCAATTGATTGAACATGAACTTGATTTTGATATGATTGAAATAGCCTATATTGGCCCATTTAGCCTGTGTATCGTTTAATTCAGTCATGTCGGTTTTCATTTGAAGCATACTTTTATCCTTCACTTGTTTGTAACAATTGCAAATACTTTGGCAACTTTGTGACTTCCGATAACTTCAAAACGAAGTTGACGACAAATACAGTCAGACAGATCTTGATTTTATGTTCAGTGAAGATCGGTGAATAAAGTGACGAGGAAGGGCAAAAAAACATCTAATGATGCTCTTTGGCTACCCCCCCGCGATTGGTCTGGATCACTCGAAGATATGTGGAGGTTTTTAAGAGCCACATTACTAAAAAAAGGCTCTGGGAAACACGGCTCTGGGAAACACCTTGGCTACTAAAGCTACATTGTGAGAAGATTCTAACAATGATTGTAATGCTACGACGGCTCTGGGAAACAAGGACCTGACCATGTGGAATAAAGAAATACACAAGTATGTGGACACCCCTTCAAATTAGTGGGATTCGGCTATTTCAGCCACACCTGTTGCTGACAGGTGTATACAATCGAGCACACCGCCATGCTATCTCCATAGACAAACACTGGCAGTAGAATTTCCCATACTAAAGAGCTCAGTAACTGAAGGTGGCACCTTCATAGGATGTCACCTTTCCAACAAGTCAGTTTGTAAAATGACTGCCCTGTTAGAGCTTACCCGGTCAACTGTAAATGCTGTTATTGTGAAGTGGAAATGCCGCAAAGTGGTAGGCCACAAAAGCTCACAGAACAGGACCGCCGATTGCTGAACTGGGTAAAAATTGTCTGTCCTTGGTTGCAAAACTCACTACCAAGTTTCAAACTGCCTCTGGAAGCAACGTCAGCCCAAGAACTGTTTGTCCGGAGCCTCATGAAATGGGTTTCCATGGCCGAGCAGTCTCACACAAGCCAAAGATCACCATGCATAATGCGTCAGCTGGAGTGGTGTAAAGCTCACCACCATTGGACTCCGGAGCAGTCGAAATGCGTTCTCTGGCGTGATGAATCATGCTTCACCATCTGGCAGTCCAACAGACGAATCTGAGTTTGGCGAATGAACACTACCTGCAAAAATGCATAGGGACAACTGTCAAGTTTGGTGGAGGAGGAATAATGGTTTGGGGATGTTTTTCATGGTTTGGGATAGGCCCCTTAGTTCCAGTGAAGGGAAATCTTAAAGCTACAGCATACAATGACATTCTAGATGATTCTGTGCTTCCAACTTTGGAAGAATTTGATTGGCCTACACAGAGCCCTGACCTCAATCCCATCTAACACCTTTGGGATGAATTGGAACACTGACTGCGAGCCAGGCCTAATCGCCCAACATCAGTGCCCGACCTCACTAATGCTCTTGTGGCTGAATGGAAGCAAGTCCCTGTAGCAATGTTCCAACATCTAGTGGAAAGCCTTCCCAGAAGAGTGGTGGCTGTTATAGCAGGAAAGGAAGGGACCATCTCCATGTTAATGCCCATTATTTTGGAATGAGATGTTCGACGAGCCGGTGTCCACATACTTCTGGTCATGTAGTGTATGTAGCCTATGTGTATATGCCAATATATAGGCCTAAATGGAATAGGTCATAGATAAATAACAAGTGTACAAGATAATGCAGTGTTTGAAAGAATTGTTTTACATTTAAATTAAATCAATCAATTCGAAGATTGATGTTCGCTGCTCTACATAGCCATGGGCTTTAAAAAAATATATATTTTTTATAGATTAGCATATTGGATTGACGCTCTGTAGTTAAAAAAATAAATGAAAAACGGATATTGCTGCTGTAGCACACCTATTTTCCGGTGTATGGGCCAGCTGCTCTGCCTACTGTGTTACACCACAGGAAAACGGCAACAATCTGGGAAGAATTACTCCAGAATGCGGGCTTTCTTTACAATTGTAGTCACAGTTAAATTCTCTTTAAAAAAGGCGTTTGTACCCACCATATGAAATAGTTTGTCCAGCCCAATGTAAGAGAGACATTTGGCGCACGTTTAAATTGTTCTGGAGAGCTGGTGTAAACATTTTGCTGTTGAATGGCCCTTTTTATTTTGAATTCACTTTAACAGAAAATGCTATCGATGCATCAAGGACTTAGAGATGTTAATTAAGTCAGTCAACAGTCAATGATAGGCCTACGTTTCATTTGTTTGATTATATTTCTCAGGTCTCGGAAAACGAAAGAGAACTTTTCAAAATTAATACATGTAAAATGGTGTCTGATAAACGATTTCAATTATAATATATTTTCCCTTGCCTCCATAGCCTATTGTTTGCGAAAAAAATGCCTACTTATTTATCTGTGCGTAAAATAAAAGCAAATGTGACTGCTGGCCCAATGATCAAATAAAGTGAAATTAGACATGTTTTAAGTCAGTGAATGTAGAACTCACAATTTTGACCATTCCACTTTAGTCAAAATTGCTGAAATTAAATTGCACTTAATGAAGACCTACACAAAGTATTTATTAATTAACGCTTAAACCTACACATAAAATCCCACAATAACTGCATCGGTATTACACTGTCATTATTGTTGCTGTTGAATTAATCTGATGTTAAATTTCCATCCATATCCCTGAAGAACAAAGAGCGACAGGTCGGTAGAACCCCGCAACACAAATGCACACGGTGCTTGGGGCTCGAGCGAAGATTACCCTTTATGATGTAGCTAATCAATCACAAGTCACTACGAGGACGCTGGAATCACAATCTTCATCTCGCACGCTACTAGGGTTGGGGGAAATAAGATTTTACACACGTGTGTTTCCTCATCATCCTCGTCATCATCATTGTGCGAGACCTACGATTTCATACAAAATAATTAATATAGCCTAAATTAACAATTAATAGCATATTCGATTCTTATTCTTCTCAGGCCTACTACTGAACTAGGCTACTGTAAAAAGTAACAACGAAATATTATAATGGCGGTATTGAAATACTTTTTTCGTTAAAGTGATAGAAACCTTACAGTGTTGTTATCAATATGCGAATCAAATCATTTAAATATGACGACACCGAACAAGTTGTCCACGGATCTCAAATACATTCCTAGTTTATATCCATCCTCCTAACAAAAATAAGTGGTAGCATAACCATTGCGAAGAAGACAAGAAACGTGTTTTTCTACTGCGATCCATCCAGCTGTGTCCAATCCCAACAAACATTGTCACTGGTCTCCCCATCTATTTATGGAATTTGATGTATGTAGAGTAATATAGGCTATATATGGCTTTGGATGTAGGCCAACGCATCAAGTTGGTTGGAGTAACTGGCTGGTGTGCTTTGAAAACTTTACAATAAAGTTCAATAATAAAGTATACTGGCAAGTTCGTGACCTGGTCGCAACTGGACAAGGATCTGTGATTAATTTATTTTAAGTCTACATACTATTGATCTATATTAGGTCGACCTTGTGAGAAGATGCACCTCATTGCTACGATAAACAGCTTTGAGATTGCAAATATGCAACGACAATATTATTACAAGTTATACTCAGGACAATGCATTACATTTTAATTTATAGTCTTCATATATCAATCCATTATTAGAACTCTCATATAACATTTTTGAAATAACAGTAGTCTAAAGGTTCTGCAATTGAACAAGAGTGCTGATGCATCAACCTGGGCCCGGTTTCCCGATGGAATTTAGGCTCGTGAGTTTTAACGATGCATCGTTCCACCAGCGCCGAAGATGTAATAAGCGTTTCCCAAACACCTCGCAGATAGAACGGTGCAAGTGCGTCGTTGGAGCGTATCGATACTGATAGGATCGGAAGAAAGGGAGCGCCGCTCTTGGATCAGCTTTCTCCATTCAAATCTTACCTTAACATTAAAATTCTTTCATAATAATGACTACGGATCAGCTCCTAGAGCGATATTAGCGCCTACGGCTGCAAATATTGAGGCGTCTTATTCGAATGCATACCCAATAAACATGTATTAATTCACCGATTTGGCACATCAATGCGCACATGTTAGGTTACACACTTTGAGAAAAATTACAGACAGTAGCCTACAAGTAGAAAAATATAACTCAATTGATTGACCATGAAATGTATTTCAATATGATTGAAAAAGGCCTAAGCTGTCATATCGAGGTAAAGACAGTTTCAGGTTGGATATTCGACGGATAATCGCATGTAGTCTTCCTTACGTCCACCAACAGCAGTTAGAGACCGTCAACATAGTGACAAATCAAATTCTTCAAATTTCAATAGCTATTAATCCTAAAACTTACATGTCGCACTATTTTAAATTATTTATTTACATTTTTTTTATTTCAATAGCTCATTGGTCATATGACCTATGGACTTCAAACAAGGTTCAGCATGTCCACTGACTACCCTTCTATATTGCACACCCTTTAGTTAGTCCATTTTCATCTCACAAGATTTTACATGAATTTTTCAAAATGTAACATTTCAATAGCTCCTTGGTCATGTGACCTAGGTACATCAAACAAGGTTCAGCATGTCCACTGAGTGGGCCTACACACTGCACACACTTTAGTTTGTCCATTTTCATCTCACATGAATTTACATTAATCTTTCCAAAATGAAAAATTTCAATAGCTCCTTGGTCATGTGACCTAGGGACTTCAAACAAGGTTCAGAATTTCATATGCTCTTTTTAATCACAGTAATAGGCAGGGATTTATCAGTCACAGTGAGATTAATAACATGAAACAATCCTTTTCATATCATCACTTTCATATACTGAACATTAAGACAAATCTTTCTACTTTGAGTATTAGAACACAGTTTACATAACCTGATAATGACTTGATATTTGAGTGCATTCACAACAAGCCACCTGCAGACAACTTACAAAGTGCAATAGTGCATTTGAGGGTTCGTTTTTCTGATGAAAATAGTTATTTGATGCACGGCCTACTGTTTCTAACTGGAAAAATAAATTCCTACTAATTCCTATTTCCTATTTATGTGAGTAAAATCCTTTTTCCAACATTGATTTAGGTACATTTTTGTGAAGAGGTATGAGGGTTGTGATATGGGTCATTTATTAGCAAAACCATTTAAGGGATCAATACATTTCTATATTGCTTCCCCAGTATCTGCATGAATCATCAGGCCAAGTGTTTTTGGTTGACCCTGCTGGACAGAAAGAGAAGGAGGAATCGGAACACGCTGCATTCAAATTCAGGTCTTAGTTATTCCATTGTACTGGATCTAATACATATTAGCATTTTACCTACATTCATAAGTGTAATAATATTTTATGACATACTGTCAAGAAATCTCTTGGCTGCTGGATCTGTCACTTTCAGACTTTCCTAACACTTTGGATCCTATTCTTGGACAGTTAGAAGACACAATATATCAATGCAACAAAAAAAATGTATTACTAATTACTGCCCATGAGTAACCTCAACCTTGTGTGTCTGTGGGTGTTTGGGCTAATAAAGTGCCAACTCAATTCTACCAGTGACTAGTCTCTCATGCCCATATGAACGGGGACACAGGGCAATAGTTTTTAATCTAAACCAGCCCTTCTTTACTGGAGTACACTAACCCCTAATTGGGGGTCTTTTCTTGACACACAGTAGCAATTTACCAGACAAGAAGTCAAGAAGATCAAAAAGTAGATTGTTGTAAGGGTGTAGTACGTCCTGTGCTGGTCCCATTGTCATATCCATTCTGGATTCTGACTGGTAAAATCATAGCTGAAAAATACCTCTATGTACATTATGTGTATACATTTTCCCCCAAGACAGAACGGCCAAATGGGCTGTAGTTGCAATTTGCTGCAGAGTTCTGTCATGCTATCCAGGTCTGAGCCCAAACAGTTCGAGCTTCTACTTTTAAAAATGCACCTTTCCAGAAATAAGTCTGTCACTGTTGCTGCTTATTACAGACCCCCCTCACCATCTTAAATAAGCATGCCCCATTCAGAAAATGTTGAACCAGGAATAGATATAGCTCTTGGTTCACTCCAGACCTGACTGCCCTTGACCAGCACAAAAACATCCTGTGGAGTACTGCATTAGCATCGAATAGCTCCCACGATATGCAACTTTTCAGGGAAGTTAGGAACTTATTGTCAGACTCAACAACCTCGGTTTCTCAAATGACTGCCTCGCCTGGTTCACCAACTACTTCTCAGATAGAGTTCAGTGTGTCAAATCGGAAGGCCTGTTGTCCGGACCTCTGGCAGTCTCTATGGGGGTACCACAGGGTTCAATTCTCGGGCTGACTCTTTTCTCTGTAAATATCAACAATTTCGCTCTTGCTACGGGTGATTCCCTGATTCCCTGATTCCCGGCGCCGACAGAGATGGCCGCCTCGCTTCGCGTTCCTAGGAAACTATGCAGTGTTTTGTTTTTTTACGTGTTATTTCTTACATTAGTACCCCAGGTCACCTTAGGTTTCATTACATACAGTCGAGACGAACTACTGAATATAAGATCAGCGTCAACTCACCATCAGTACGACCAAGAATATGTTTTTCGCGACGCGGATCCTGTGTTCTGCCTTTCACCCAGGACAACGGAATGGATCCCATGCAGCGGCCCAAAAAAACGACTCCGAAAAAGAGGGAAACGAGGCGGTTTTCTGGTCAGACTCCGGAGACGGGCACATCGTGCACCACTCCCTAGCATCCTTCTCGCCAATGTCCAGTCTCTTGACAACAAGGTTGATGAAATCCGAGCAAGGGTAGCATTCCAGAGGGACATCAGAGACTGTAACGTTCTTTGCTTCACGGAAACATGGCTCACTGGAGAGACGCTATCGGGGGCGGTGCAGCCAGCGGGTTTCTCAACGCATCGCGCCGACAGAAACAAACATCTTTCTGGTAAGAAGAGGGGCGGGGGCGTATGCCTTATGGCTAACGAGACATGGTGTGATGAAAGAAACATACAGGAACTCAAATACTTCTGTTCACCTGATTTAGAATTCCTCACAATCAAATGTAGACCGCATTATCTACCAAGAGAATTCTCTTCGATTATAATCACAGCCGTATATATCCCCCCCCAAGCAGACACATCGATGGCTCTGAACGAACTTTATTTGACTCTATGCAAACTGGAATCCATTTATCCGGAGGCTGCATTCATTGTTGCTGGGGATTTTAACAAGGCTAATCTGAAAACAAGACTCCCTAAATTTTATCAGCATATCGATTGCGCAACCAGGAGTGGAAAAACCTTGGATCATTGTTACTCTAGCTTCCGCGACGCATATAAGGCCCTGCCCCGCCCTCCTTTCGGAAAAGCTGACCACGACTCCATTTTGTTGATCCCTGCCTACAGACAGAAACTAAAACAAGAGGCTCCCACGCTGAGGTCTGTCCAACGCTGGTCCGACCAAGCTGACTCCACACTCCAAGACTGCTTCCATCACGTGGACTGGGACATGTTTCGTATTGCGTCAGATAACAATATTGACGAATACGCTGATTCGGTGTGCGAGTTCATTAGAACGTGCGTTGAAGATGTCGTTCCCATAGCAACGATTAAAACATTCCCTAACCAGAAACAGTGGATTGATGGCAGCATTCGCGTGAAACTGAAAGCGCGAACCACTGCTTTTAATCAGGGCAAGGTGACTGGTAACATGACCGAATACAAACAGTGCAGCTATTCCCTCCGCAAAGCTATCAAACAAGCTAAGCGTCAGTACAGAGACAAAGTAGAATCTCAATTCAACGGCTCAGACACAAGAGGCATGTGGCAGGGTCTACAGTCAATCACGGACTACAAGAAGAAATCCAGCCCAGTCACGGACCAGGATGTCCTGCTCCCAGGCAGACTAAATAACTTTTTTGCCCGCTTTGAGGACAATACAGTGCCACTGACACGGCCTGCAACGAAAACATGCGGACTCTCCTTCACTGCAGCCGAGGTGAGTAAGACATTTAAACGTGTTAACCCTCGCAAGGCTGCAGGCCCAGACGGCATCCCCAGCCGCGCCCTCAGAGCATGCGCAGACCAGCTGGCCGGTGTGTTTACGGACATATTCAATCAATCCCTATACCAGTCTGCTGTTCCCACATGCTTCAAAAGGGCCACCATTGTTCCTGTTCCCAAGAAAGCTAAGGTAACTGAGCTAAACGACTACCGTAGCACTCACTTCCGTCATCATGAAGTGCTTTGAGAGACTAGTCAAGGACCATATCACCTCCACCCTACCTCCACCTCCACTCACTTCCGTCATCATGAAGTGCTTTGAGAGACTAGTCAAGGACCATATCACCTCCACCCTACCCGACACCCTAGACCCACTCCAATTTGCTTACCGCCCAAATAGGTCCACAGACGATGCAATCTCAACCACACTGCACACTGCCCTAACCCATCTGGACAAGAGGAATACCTATGTGAGAATGCTGTTCATCGACTACAGCTCGGCATTCAACACCATAGTACCCTCCAAGCTCGTCATCAAGCTCGAGACCCTGGGTATCGACCCCGCCCTGTGCAACTGGGTACTGGACTTCCTGATGGGCCGCCCCCAGGTGGTGAGGGTAGGCAACAACATCTCCACCCCGCTGATCCTCAACACTGGGGCCCCACAAGGGTGCGTTCTGAGCCCTCTCCTGTACTCCCTGTTCACCCACGACTGCGTGGCCACGCACGCCTCCAACTCAATCATCAAGTTTGCGGACGACACAACAGTGGTAGGCTTGATTACCAACAACGACGAGACGGCCTACAGGGAGGAGGTGAGGGCCCTCGGAGTGTGGTGTCAGGAAAATAACCTCACACTCAACGTCAACAAAACTAAGGAGATGATTGTGGACTTCAGGAAACAGCAGAGGGAACACCCCCCTATCCACATCGATGGAACAGTATTGGAGAGGGTAGCAAGTTAAGTTCCTCGGCATACACATCACAGACAAACTGAATTGGTCCACTCACACAGACAGCATCGTGAAGAAGGCGCAGCAGCGCCTCTTCAACCTCAGGAGGCTGAAGAAATTCGGTTTGTCACCAAAAGCACTCACAAACTTCTACAGATGCACAATCGAGAGCATCCTGGCGGGCTGTATCACAGGCCTGGTACGGCAACTGCTGTTAAACAGCCACCACTAACATTGAGTGGCTGCTGCCAACACTCTGACACTGACACTGACTCAACTCCAGCCACTTTAATAATGGGAATTGATGGGAAATGATGTAAATATATCACTAGCCACTTTAAACAATGCTACCTTATACAATGTTACTTACCCTACATGATTCAGCTCATATGCATACGTATATACTGTACTCTATATCATCGACTGCATCCTTATGTAATACATGTATCACTAGCCACTTTAACTATGCCACTTTGTTTACATACTCACCTCATGTATATACTGTACTCGATACCATCTACTGTATCCTGCCTATGCTGCTCTGTACCATCACTCATTCATATTTCCTTATGTACATATTCTTTATCCCCTTACACTGTGTATAAGACAGTAGTTTTGGAATTGTTAGTTAGATTACTTGTTGGTTATTACTGCATTGTCGGAACTAGAAGCACAAGCATTTCGCTACACTCGCATTAACATCTGCTAACCATGTGTATGTGACAAATAAAATTTGATTTGATTTTGATCCACATCGACGCAGATGACACCATTCTGTATCATTCTGTCCCTTCTTTGGACACTGTGTTAACAAACCTCCAAACGAGCTTCAATGCCATACAACTCTCCGTCCGTGGCATCCCAACTGCTCTTAAATGCTAGTAAAACTAAATGCATGCTCTTCAACCAATCGCTGACCCCACCTACCCACCCGTCCAGCATCACTACTCTGGACGGCTCTGACTTAGAATATGTGGACAACTATAAATACCTAAGTGTCTGGTTAGACTGTAAACTCTCCTTCCAGACTCATATTAAGCATCTCCAATCCAAAAATTAAATCTAGAATCGGCTTCCTATTTCGCAACAAAGCATCCTTCACTCATGCTGCTAAACATACCCTTGTAAAACTGACTATCCTACCGATCCTTGACTTTGGCAATGTAATTTACAAAATAGCCTCCAACACTCTACTCAGCAAATTGGATGCAGTCTATCACAGTGCCATCCGTTTTGTCACCAAAGCCCCATATACTACCCACCACTGCAACCTGTATGCTTTCGTTGGCTGGCCCTCGCTTCATGTCCATCGCCAAACACACTGGCTCCAGGTCAGCTATAAGTCTCTGCTAGGTAAAGCCCCACCTTATCTCAGCTCACTGGTCACCATAGCAGCACCCACCCGTAGCACGCGCTCCAGCAGGTATATTTCACTGGTCACCCCCAAAGCCAATTCCTCATTTGGCCGCCTTTCCTTCCAGTTCTCTGCTGCCAATGACTGGAACGAACTGCAAACTGAAGCTGGAGACTAATATCTCCCTTACTAGCTTTAAGCACCAGCTGTCAGAGCAGCTCACAGATCACTGCACCTGTACATAGCCCATCTGTAAATAGCCCATCCAACTACCTCATCATCATATTGTTATTTGTTTTTGCTCCTTTGCACCCCAGTACTACTTGCACACTCGTCTTCTGCACATCTATCACCCCAGTGTTTAATATGCCATACTGTAATCATTTCGCCACTATGGCCTGTTTATTGCCTCACCCCACCTTATCTTACCTCATTTGCACACACTGTAAATATACTTTCTCTATTGTATTATTCACTGTATGTTTGTTTATTCCATGTGTAACTCTGTGTTGTTTGTGTCGCACTGCTTTGCTTTATCTTGGCCAGGTCGCAGTTGTAAATGAGAACGTGTTCTCAACTAGCCTACCAGGTTAAATAAAGGTGAAATAAATAAAAATCACAGGGGCTACAAGCATGATAAAAGCAACATGGGACTTTTCCTATTTTGCAGAACTCAGGAGAGACATCAGTTGTATGTGTGATGTTTGACTTCTGTCTACAGTTGTATTTTGATTAAAATTGTTCTGATTTATAAGTGCACATTTTGAGTGTTCCTTATTTGTTAAGTAAATAAAACAGAACGACTCTTGTCATCTTCTACATATTTGTAGATGTAGGAAAAACAAGAGAGGCCCCTAGCATGATAAAGTTGAGGACAAAACTTCTTAACTAGATAAATGTATGTTACAGTGCTTTTGTTGTCAAGTGTTGCACAGCCATTTAAGAATTGAGCATAGCTTCTATCCCTCCACTGAATTTAGATTGGTCTATGCTCAAGCTGGATGTCGATGGCAGTTTTCAACATACTCAGGTTTCAGAAAACTAAATAAAGATATTGGTCAAGTAGTTGATGCATTAAGCTTAGATGGGCCCTCTCATGTTGCTGATTCTCCAGTCCAGTCAGAAGCTCCACAAATGTCCCACATGATAACACTCAAAGTGATTGTTTTGGGTAGAATGGACAGTCTTGCTAAAGATATGTGTGCCAAGTTGCAAGCTAGTGGTGTTGCAGATAGTGTTGTGTCAACAGTAGTGTGTGATTTAGAAGAGCTTACTTGTGGGTTCACACCCAAATTAAACAGGATGTTCGGTCAGTTATGCCTATGGATAACCCCTCAACATCTGCTGGAAAGGATCGTTTTGAGAACTTTGAAAACCCATTTGCAAATTTTAACACAGAAACCAAGAGAACAAAGTACTTCAACCAGAAATTGGGTGTTTTGGAGCCAGTAAAAGTAGTGTTGGGAGTTAGATATAATAGGAAATAAACAAACAGGCATGTATGATCAAGTTCCAGTGAAAGACACTTTGGAATATATTCCTATACTAGAAACATTGACATTCATGTGTCGCAATTCTGAAATCTGTATGTTATTGGAAAATGCAAATAGTCATCATGAAGTGCTTTGAGAGACGAGTCAAGGATCCTGTCACCTGTACCTTACCTGACACCCTAGGCCCACTTCAATTTGCTTGCCGCTCCAATAAATCCACAGACAATGCAATCGCCATCACACTGCCCTATCCCATCTGGACAAGAGGAATACCTATGTAAGAATGCTGTTCATTGACTATAGCTCAGCATTCAAACACCATAGTACCCTCCAAGCTCATCATTAGGCTTGAGGCCCTGGGTCTGAACCCTGCCCTGTGCAACTGGGTCATGGACATCCGGACAGGCCGCCCCAGGTGTTGAAGGTAGGAAAAAACACCTCCACTTCGCTGATACTCAACACTGGGGACCCACAAGGATGTGTGCTCAGCCCCCAACTGTACTCCCTGTTCACCCATGAATGCGTGGACTTGAAAGCCTCCAACTCAATCAAGTTTTCAGACGACACAACAATAGTAGATTACCAACAATGACAACATAGCCTATAGGGAGGAGGTGAGGTCTCTGGGAGATTGGTGCCAGGACAATAACCTCTCACCTAACGTCAATAAAACAAAGGAGTTGATCGTGGACTTCAGGAAACAACCAAGGAGCACCCACCTATCTACAAATGACTGATGATCAGTTGAGAGAAATTGATGATAAAATGATTGTGGGGGCTGTTCAATTAGACTTCAGTGGAGCTTTTGACATTATCGATCATAGTCTGTTGCTGGAAAATACTATGTGTTATGGCTTTAATCTGGATAAAGAGTTAATTATCTAACAGAACACAGAGGATGTTCCTTAATGGAAGCCTCTCAAACATAATCCAGGAAGAAGCAGGAATTCGCCAGAGTAGCTGTTTAGGTGTCACGATCGTTTGTAGAAACGGAGGTGCAGCGAAGGTTGAGTTCCACATAATTTATTAATCGTGAAACTAAACAAAAACAAACAACAAACCGTGCTAACAGCGGTGCTACATACACTAACTCACAATACAATATACCACAAACACAGGTGGGAACAAACACTACTTAAATATGATCCCCAATTAGAGACAACGATTACCAGCTGCCTTTAATTGGGAATCATACAAATCACCAACATAGAAATATGAAAACTAGAACAACAACATATAAATAATAAACTAGACTAAACCCCAAGTCAAGCCCTGACCTACTCCACCATAGAAAATAAGGACTCTCTATGGTCAGGACGTGACATTAGGCCCCGTGCTTTTTTCAATCTTTACTAATGACATGCCACTGGCTTTGAGTAAGGTCAGTGTGTCTATTTATGAAGATGACTCAACACTATACACATCAGCTACTACAGCGACTGAAATGACCGCAACACTTAACAAAGAGCTTGAGTTAGTTTTGAAATGAAATGGGTAGTAAGGAATAAGTTAGTCCTAAATATTTCCAAAAATAAAAGCAATGTATTTGGGACAAATCATTCACTAAACCCTAAACCTGAACTACATCTCTTAATGAAAAATGTGGAAATTGAGTAAGTTGAGGTGACTAAACTACTTTGAGTAACCCTGGATTGTAAACTGTCATGGTCAAAACATATTGATACAACAGTGGCTAAGATGGGGAGAAGGCTGTCCATAATCAAGGGCTGCTCTGCCTTCTTAACAACACCATCAACAAGGCAGGTCCTACAGGCCCTGGTTTTGTCGCACCTGGACTACTGTTCATTCACGTGGTCATGTGCCACAAAGAGGGACCTCTGAAAATTACAACTGTCTCAGAACAGGGCAGCACGGCTGGCCCATAAAAGTACACAGAGAGCTAACATTAATGACATGCATGTCAGTCTCTCATGGATCAAAGTGGAAGAGAGATTGACTTCCTCATTACTTGTTTTTGTAAGAGGTGTTGACAAGCTGAAGGTACCAAGCTTTCTGTTTAAAATACTAGCACACAGCTCGGACACCAATGCATACTCCACCAGGCATGCCACCAGAGGTCTCTTCACTGTCCCCAAGTCCAGAACAGTACTACATAGAGCCATGACAACATGGAACTCTATTCCACGTCAGGTAACTGATACAAGTAGTAGAATCAGATTTAAAAATCAGTTAAAAACACACCTTATGGAACAGCGGGGACTGTGAAGTAACACAAACATAGGCAAAGGCATGCATACTCACACATTATAAGATACGCACTAAACACACTCGTCCACATGGATTTTGTGTTTTAGATATATGGTAGTGGAGTATGGGCCTTAGGGCACACACTTAGTGTGTTGTGAATTCTGTAATATATTGTAATGTTTTAAAAATTGCATAACTGCCTTAATTTTGTCGGACCAAAGGAAGAGTAGCTGCTGCCTTGGCAGATCCAATTAATAAATACAAATACATCGCCGGGACCGCAGTGGAGAAGGTGGAAAGCTGCAAGTTCCTCGGCATACACATCAATGACAAACTG
The DNA here is from genome assembly GCF_013265735.2 of Oncorhynchus mykiss. Lineage (NCBI taxonomy): Eukaryota > Metazoa > Chordata > Actinopteri > Salmoniformes > Salmonidae > Oncorhynchus > Oncorhynchus mykiss. Next base: position 36,529,580 of record NC_048580.1, on the reverse strand, counting down.
AAATGGTCCACCCACACAGACAGTGTGGTGAAGAAGGTGCAACAGCGCCTCTTCAACCTCAGGAGGCTGAGGAAATTTACTGCCTGGTACGGCAACTGCACCACCCGCAACCGCAGGGCTCTCCAGAGGGTAGTGCGGTCTGCCCAACGCATCATCCGGGACACCTACAGCACCCGATGTCACAGGAAGGCAAAAACGATCATCATGGACAACAATCACCTGAGCCACAGCCTGTCCACCCCGCTATTATCCAGAAGGCAAGGTCAGTACAGGTGCATCAAAGCTGGGACCAAGAGACTGAAAAACAGCTTCTATCTCAAGGTCATCAGACTGTTAAAATTCTGTTAAATAGCCATTACTAGCATATTAGAGGCTGCTGCCCATTGTGGCGAGAGACGGCTGGGGTAGGGCCGACCCACCACCGACAACCAGGTAGATAGAGCTCAAAGGAGGTGTTTTGAGTGGAATTGCCTGGAATTGCCCGGCTCGAGAGGAGTCGATACCATCAACAAGCCCCGGAGGCGAGGTGAGTCACGCCGGGAACTATGTCATCTCCTGTTGGGCACACCACGAATCAACTGCACCCATGGGCCAGGGAAGGTTGACGGACACGACACGGAAGCTCTATGTAACCATGAGCCTGCTGAACCAGGAGACCGAACGGGGTAGGGAGCTGTCCGTTTCCTGTGTTCACGATGACACAAAGCGGTACCCAACCGTATGGACCAACATCGTGACGCCACAAGGGAGTTGCCAGATGATTCTGGGTGCAATACCAGAGTTGCCGGTACCTCTCCTAGTGGGACGAGATTGTCCGCTGTTCGTGACCCTATGGGGGCACGAGCTGAAGAAAAAGATACGAGCATGCCGAAGAAGAGAGCGGGGATGACCCATCGCCTGTGCGGCACGGAAGCAACCGGTTGACCAACCTGTATCTTTGGGTCCGGAGATATAGGGTCGGTTCCCATGTACCGTCTGGGTAGCAACAATACCTCTGGAAGTTCCCCCTGTTGGCGCGACACCTTATATAAAAGGGGTATTGTTGCTACCCAGATGGTACGTGGGAACCATTCTTCAGCTGGCCCACACCCACCTGTTGGAGGTGCACCTGGGAATGGAGAAGACCCGGGGAACTGATCGCCGCCCGGTTCCACTGGCCCGGGATGAGGAGGGCCGTGGAAGACTACTTTCGCAACTGCCTGGAGTGTCAACTCACTGCCCCAAAAGCAAACTTCTGAAACCCACTGGTCCCCCTACCGATCATCGGGATACCCTTTGAATGCATCGCCATGGACATAATGGGACCCCTGGTAAAAACAGCACGAGGACACATCCTGGTGATTGTAGATTATGCCACCCGGTATCCCGAGGACATTCCCCTATGGGAGGCGGTATCCAAGGAAATCGCGCAGGAACTTTTCCACCTCTTTAGCCGGGTGGGCATCTCGAACGAGATCCTGACAGACCGAAGTACTGAGTTTATGTCCCGCCTAATGAAAGAGTTGTGTGCTCTCCTGCAGATCAAGCATATCCAGACCACCGTCTTTCACCCGCAGACGGATGGGCTTGTCGAGCGCTTCAATAAAATGTTCAAACAAATGCTGCGGAAGGTCATCGAGCAGGATGGGAAGAACTGGCACCAGCCACTACCCCACCTAATGTTCTCAATCCGAGAAGTACCCCAGTACTCCACTGGGTTTTCCCCTTTCAAACTCCTCTACGGGAGGAGGCCACACGGCCGACTGGACCTCGCCAAGGAGGTGTGGGAAGCCCAACCGACTCCCTAACGCAGCATGGTATAGCACATGGAGACGATGAGGAAGTGGATGACAGCCATATGGCCAGTCATGAGGGAACATATGGAGAAGGCCCAACGCGCGCAAGCACAGGTCTATAATCGGGAAGCGCAGCCCTGAGAATTCCAGATGGGATGTTGGTCGGGTGTTGGTCGGGCCGCACGACCCTCTGTGAACACCACATCCATACCCGGTACGAAAGTGGCCATATTGGATTCCGGAGGCCCGAAGGAAGGCCGTGAAACAGGAAGTGGAGGCTATGCTGAGGATGGGGGTCATTGAAGAGTCCCACAGTGCATGGTGCGTGTTGGTGCCCAAACCGGACGGTAGCCTCTGCTTCTGTAATGATTTTCGGGGTGTGAACGACAAAAGCTTATTCGATGCCAACCCCATGCCGAGCGTGAACAAGCTCACCGACCAATTGGGAAAGGCCCAGTACATCAGCGCCTTTGACCTGACCAAAGGATATTGGCAGGTACCGTTGGCAGCCTCCTCCTGGGAGAAGACGGCGTTCTCGACACCAGACGGATTGTATCAGCACCGGGTGCACCCGTTCGGTCTACTCGGAGCCCCACCCACATTCCAGACTGATGAACAGAGTGCTTCGGCCCCGCCGCTGCGTACTGCTGGATATCATCCACAACCAAGATTGGGAAAAGCACCTGCGCGCCTCCAGGTGGTGCTGGATGCACTCAGACAAGCTGGGTTGACCGTGAACCCCAAGAAATGGAAACTAGTGTTCGAAGAGGTGGAGTACCTGGGGTATTTGATCGGACGGGGGAACGTCGAGCGGAAAGTTCACGCGATATGTGACTGTGCCGTTGCACGCACCAAGACACAGGTCAAATCCTTCCTGGGACTGGCAGGATACTATATCCGGTTTATCCCCAACTTTGCTGCTATAGCTTCCCCCCTCACCGATCTAACCAGGGCCCGCCTCTGGAAAACAGTGAAATGGACGGACGAGTCAGAAGCGACGTTCAGCCGTCTGAAGGAAGCGCTGTGCTCCCATCCGATTCTAACGACCGATTTCCATCTGCCGATGGTGGTCCAGACGGATGCATGTGATACGGGACTAGGGGCCGTTCTGTCCCAGTTACATGATGGGGAGGAGCACCCCATCATGTACATCAGCCGAAAGCTGATACCTAGAGAAAAAAGTACTCTATTGTTGAGAAAGAGTTTGCAGCGGTGAAGTGGGCTCTAGAAACTCAAGTATTACCTGTTAGGTACCCACTTCACCCTGGTCACGGACCATTCTCCCCTGGGCTGGATGGCCAGGGGAAGGGACACAAACGATCTGGTCACCAGGTGGTTCTTGTTCACTCAACGGTTCTCTTTTTCTGTTGTGCACAGGTCAGGGGCGAAGCATGGAAATGAGGATGCAACAAAGCATGGAAATGAGGAAGGGAGATATACGTCGCACTGATGACAGTCCCCTCCCCGACAGAGCTTCGGGGGGGCGTACAGCAGGTCAACCACCAGGGGGAGACTCGTCGAGGCCTGGTGACAGACAGGGTATACATCATGAGGCGATGGCTTCATCTGCTGGACGTGCCAGGTCTCGACGGCCTCTCCAGCAACGACTAATTGGGGCTGATTGGAAGTTTGTGAGTAATCAAGGGCTGAGTCCCATTAAGCTGCCAGAAGGGTAGCACACAGGGGAGAGACTGGGGGAAGAAAGGACTCCCTTATAGTTGGGGACGGTTGCAGAGGTAACAGGAGGGAGTTCAGTTTTTGATCACCACAGGATACAGCAAGACCCGGAGCCCAGAGGACAGCATCCCAGAGAGGGTCTTATGAGGGAGACCTATTCTTTTCTTTTGAACTATTATTTTGATAAACACCTTTGAAACTGAGCTAATCCTACTCTGTCCGTGTCTGATCTGTGTAAACATTTTGACCCAACCCCCTGGTCTGCCACAATATAGACTTGGAATCACAGACCACTTTAACAATGGAACACTAGTCACTTTAATAATGTTTACATATTTTGCATTACTCATCTCGTGTATATCGTCTATTCTATTCTACTGTATCTTAGTCTATGCTGCTCCGGCATTGCTCGTCCAAATATTTATATACTCTTAATTCCATTCATTTACTTTAGATTTCTGTGTATTGTTGTGAAATTGTTAGACATTACTGTTTGATATTACTGCACTGTTAGCTGGAAACACAAGCATTTTGTTAAACCCACAATAACATCTGCTAAACACGTGGGATACATCTGTGAAAGACACTTATGAAGACTTTTGTGACGGAAGTTATTTTACGACTCATCCCTCGTCCTGAAAACATAGAAATGTTGTACTATGATGACTTTGAAACTACTAACCCGCTTGGATCTATGAGTGATGTTCACAAGATAGGCACCGTTTATTTTGTCCTCAGGAATCTGCCACCAAAGTTGAACTCTGCTGTGATGAAAATTCATTTAGTGTCATTATTTTGTTATCAAGATCTAAAGAAATATGGCTTTGATGCCCTTCTAGAGCACTTGGTTAATGATGTTAAAAAACTGGAGAGTGAAAATGTGTACATTTGAATCAGTTGCAATCAGAACCACAAAATTGTTGTTTGAATATTTCTCTGAAAAATAAATCAGAATCTACTTGTTTTACTATGGGTACCTGGAGTGCAAAAACCGTCTATCTAAAGTCAACCTAGAGAAAAGTGGAAATGTCATAGCACTTAATTATATTCAAACTCAGTGTATTGTGAGAAACATTCCTTTGATTTTGGCTGATGTTGTTCCACTAGGAAATGAAAACTGGAATTTGCGACTCATCTTACTGCAAATAATCAACATTGTTTTCCCCCTTTTCTTAGCCAGGGACATCCGTAATTTAGATTAAGACATTACCTTTTTATGGCTGCAGGGGTATTGAGTAGCTTGGATGAAAAAGTACCCATTGTAAATGGCCTTCTCCTCGGTCTCAGTTGCTAATATATGCATATTATTGTTAGTATTGGATAGAAAACACTCTAAAGTTTCCAAAACTGTCAAAATATTGTCTGTGAGTATAACAGAACTGATATTGCAGGCGAAACCCTGAGGAAAATCAAAACAGGAAGTGGCTTCTATTTTGAAAACTCCATGTTCCATAGCCTCCCTTTGCTGGATTTAAAGGGATATGAACCAGATTCCTTTTCATATCGCTTCCTCAAGGTGTCAACAGTCTTCAGACATAGTTTCAGGCTTTTATTTTGAAAAATGAGCCAGAACGATAACATCGCGTCAAGTGGTCACATGAGTTTTGCTCGCGCAACAGAATTTGGACAGCCATTGTTTTCCCCTCTCCTTCTGTGAAAGACATTTGCAGTTGATATATTATCGATTATATATTTTAAAAACAACCTGAGGATTGATTATAAAAAACGTTTGACATTTTTCTGTGGACATTATGGAAACTATTTGGAATTTACGTCTGCGTTGTCGTGACCGCTCTTCCCTGTGTATTTCTGAACATAACACGAGGTATTTTGGATATAAAAATCATCTTTAGGGGACAAACTGAACATTTGTTGTGTAACTGGGAGTCTCGTGAGTGAAAACATCTGAAGATCATCAAAGGTAAATGATTAATTTGATTGCTTTTCTGATTTTCATGACCAAGCTTCCTGACGCTAAGTGTTTTGTAGTGCGATCGATAAACTTACACAAACGCTTGGATTGCTTTCGCTGAAAAGCATAATTTCGAAATCTGACACGACAGGTGGATTAACAAAAGGCTAAACTGTGTTTTCCTGTATTGCACTTGTGATTTCATGAATATAAATATTTGTAGTAATATTTATTGAATGTAGCGCTATGCTATTCAGCGGTTGTTGATGACACTTATCCCGATATCGGGATTGCAGCCATAACAAGTTAAACAAGTTCACAGGACATTCACAAGGCTGCAGGGCCAGGCAAATTACCAGGACATGTACTCCGAGCATGCGCTGACCAACTGGAAAGTGTCTTCACTGACATTTTCAACCTCTCCTTGTCTGAGTCTGTAATACCAACATGTTTCAAGCAGACCACCGTAGTCCCTGTGCCCAAGGACACTAAGGTAACCTGCCTAAATGACTACCTACCCGTAGCGCTCACGTTTGTAGCCATGAAATGCTTTGAAAGGCTGGTCATGGTTCACATCAACACCATTATCCCAGAAACCCTATAGACACTCAAATTTGCATACGGCACCAACAGATCCACAGATGATTCAATCTCTATTGTACTCCACACTGCCCTTTCACACCTGGAAAAAAGGAACACCTATGTGAAAATGCTGTTCATTGACTACAGCTCAGTGTTCAACACCATAGTGCCCACAAAGCTCATCACTAAGCTAAGGACCCTGGGACTAAACACCTCTGTCTGCAACTGAATCCTATGTGGTACCAGGACAACAACCTCTCACTCAACATGAGCAACACAAAGGAGCTGATCGTGGACTACAGAAAAAGGAGGGCCGAACACGCCCCCATTCACATCGACAGGGCTGTAGTGGAGCGGGTCAAGAGTTTCAAGTTCCTTGGTGTCCACATCACCAACAAACTATAATGGTCTGTACATTTCAATGAAACATGGTGAAACCCCAAAATTGCCCTCGTTAGAAGCATGTGTTTCAGACATAAGGAAGTGGATGGTTGCAAACTTTCTACTTTTAAACTCGGACAAAACAGAGATGCTTGTTCTAGGTCCCAAGAAACAAAGAGATCTTCTGTTGAATCTGACAATTAATGTTAATGGTTGTACAGTTGTCTCAAATAAAACTGTGAAGGACCTCAGCGTTACTCTGGAACCTGATCTCTCTTTTGAAGAACATATCAAGACTGTTTCAAGGACAGCTTTTTTTCCATCTATGGAACATTGCAAAAATCTGAAACTTTCTGTCCAAAAATGATGCAGAAAAATGAATCCATGCTTTTGTCACTTCTAGGTTAGACTACTGCAATGCTCTACTTTCCGGCTACCCGGATAAAGCACTAAATAAACTTCAGTTAGTGCTAAATACGCCTGCTAGAATCCTGACTAGAACCAAAACAATGTGATCATATTAATCCAGTGCTAGCCTCCCTACACTGACTTCCTGTCAAGGCAAGGGCTGATTTCAAGGTTTTACTGCTAACCTACAAAGCATTACATGGGCTTGCTCCTACCTATCTCTCTGAATTGGTACTGCCGTACATACCTACACGTACGCTACGGTCACAAGATGCAGGCCTCCTAATTGTCCCTAGAATTTCTAAGCAAATAGCTGGAAGCAGGGCTTTCTCCTATAGAGCTCCATTTTTATGGAATGGTCTGCATACCCATGTGAGAGACGCAAACTCGGTCTCAACCTTTAAGTCTTTACTGAAGACTCATCTCTTCAGTGGGTCATATGATTGAGTGTAGTCTGGCCCAGGAGTGTGAAGGTGAACGGAAAGGCTCTGGAGCAAAGAACCGCCTTGCTGTCTCTGCCTGGCCGGTTCCCCTCTTTCCACTGGGATTCTCTGCCTCTAACCCTATTACAGGGGCTGAGTCACTGGCTTACTAGGGCTCTTTCATACCGTCCCTAAGAGGGGTGCGTCACTTGAGTGGGTTGAGTCACTGATGTGATCTTCCTGTCTGGGTTGGCACACCCCCCTTGGGTTGTGCCGTGGCGGAGATCTTTGTGGGCAATACTCGGCCTTGTCTCAGGATGTTAAATTGGTGGTTGAAGATATCCCTCTAGTGGTGTGGGGGCTGTGCTTTGGCAAAGTGGGTGGGGTTATATCCTTCCTGTTTGGCCCTGTCCGGGGGATGTCATCGGATGGGGCCACAGTGTCTCCTGACCCTTCCTGTCTCAGTCTCCAGTATTTATGCTCCAGTAGTTTATGTGTCGGGGGGCTAGTGTCAGTTTGTTATATCTGGAGTACTTCTCCTGTCCTATCCGGTGTCCTGTGTGTATGCTCTCTCTAATTCTCTCTCTCTTTCTTTCTCTCTCTCGGAGGACCTGAGCCCTAGGACCATGCCTCAGGACTACCTGACATGATGACTCCTTGCTGACCCCAGTCCACCTGGCCGTGCTGCTGCTCCAGTTTCAACTGTCCTGCCTGTGATTATTATTATTTGACCATGCTGGTCATTCATGAACATTTGAACATCTTGGCCATGTTCTGTTATAATCTCCACCCGGCACAGCCAGAAGAGGACTGGCCACCCCACATAGCCTGGTTCCTCTCTAGGTTTCTTCCTAGGTTTTGGCCTTTCTAGGGAGTTTTTCCTAGCCACTGTGCTTCTACACCTGCATTGCTTGCTGTTTGGGGTTTTAGGCTGGGTTTCTGTACATCTTTGAGATATCAGCTGATGTACCAAGGGCTATATAAATACATTTGATTTGATTTGATGGTCCAGACATACCAAGACAGTCATGAAGAGGGCATGACAATGCCTTTTCCCCCCCAGGAGTCTGAAAAGATTTGGCATTGGTCCCCAGATCCTCCAAAAGTTATACAGCTGCACCATCGAGAGCAACCTGACCGGTTGCATCACCGCCTGGTATTGCAACTGCTCAGCATCCAAACTTAAGACGCTAGAGAGGGTAGTGCGTACAGCCAAGTACATTACACTCACGAGTACATTAAACAAAACATCGGCAGTTTTCAAAACAGCCTACATCAGACTTTAGCACATCACCCAACACAATATGCATTTTACTATATTGTTTGAAGCAACATCAGACCATGGTAGTAGCTTATTTCAATGTCCCCTACGATGAAATAGGAGAGGGGACTGTGGATCTGTCTATGACGGTACGTTTGTACATTAGTCACACACGATATCTAAAATAGCACTGGCCCGATTTTGATGAAACGTGGGTGAATGATGCAACTTGCCATAGAGATCCGGGACACTGATTGGCCAGATGGTGGCATTATAACAAGAGATTGAAAATGTTAACTTTGAAAGGTTATGCCTTTGGTACATACAGTAGATCCCTCTCCTCACAAGGACCCATAAGGTCTGCCATGATGAATTTTCCGCCATTTAGAATTACTTGAAAAACACTTAAAACGTTACTCTTTTGGCACTGAATGAATGATCTGCACAACACATCTATGGACAAAGGTCTTCCAGACTAGTACCGAAAACTAGTCCAATAAACATTCACGTGGGTGTTTTCTGGCACATACAGTAAATGTGTATGAATCAGTCAAGGATATTCATATTGTAAAACAATTTGGTACACATATTGCAAACACTGTCAAGACTCAACAAAAGCAAGTACATTCATTGATTCAGAAACCAGCAGTCCATGGCATGACCCAGGCCAGAGGTGTAAATCAAACACACTTCTGAGAGCCAGTGTTTAAGCTGGGTCGTGTTCATTAGGTCACGCAACAGAACGTTCTGCTATAGACAAGTCAAGGTAGTCCCTCTCCATTTCAGTCCGTTTTCTTCCATTTGGTGCTAAATGAACACCACCCTAGATCCCGTTCCCATGCACTCCCAGAGGTGGTGCACGGTGGTTTATGGTCATGGCTGCCGCCTGTCCCTCATTACAGATTCCAAGCTCTTGTTGAATACAATGTAATTCATTTTGTATTTTAGTAACATGCTCTCGAAGCCAAGTCAAACAGGGAGTCCAAACGGCAACCACAAATAATTATTGATACCTTAAAAATGAAAACACACTAGTATTACACCCAGCCAAACAAACCAGAATCCAAACTTTAGCTCCCAAGACACAAATCTTCAGCATTAAAACAAACTTTAAGTCCACTACACATAGGCCACAGTGTTTTAACCTACAACCAAGAAACACTCAACTTGCTTTGTCCCCCAAATTCTTAATTGACAAAAAACATCCGAACGTCGTAAACAAACGGCGGAAACATTTTCAATTTGCTCCTGTTTTCTTCTTCGCACCCCTGGCTCGGCCTTATTTACCTGTTTATTTTTGTAGTGGGATTTCATTAGGGGCCGGTCCGGAGAGGAGAGAGGCAGTGTGTTACTAGCCACCTGACAGGATGATTAATAGGGGCTCTGGGGCCCAGGCGACACATCAAAAGCAACACAGCTTCCACAGGGCTCACCGCCACTTCCTGTGAAGGGCCCCTGTTGCAAATGAAGTTAGAGGAGGGGGGTGGAGGGGGGGTGGTGAACACATCGAGTCATCTGCTTTAATTAGGGGCTTGTTCAATGCCACTGGTAGGGAGGAGAGGAGAGGAGAGGATCTGAAAGCACTTAAAAGGGCTGCATCTGAGTGTCAGGCAATGGTAGAAACGTTAAATACCTTCACACAGCTGTTTTTGGACCAGGTGGTGAGGTGGTGTTAAGACCAATGATGGAAATCAACAACAATACAAACTTGGACTAAATAACCCACAAGGCCACTGACAAGTTCTCTGAAGAAGCAAACTGCTGAGTAGGTACAGTATGGTGTCTACTGTGGCCAAAGGGAAAGCAAAACATGTAAAACTAAACACAATCCCTACAGTATATTAACTCTACCACCTCATAGCTAAAACAGAAAGGATTACTTGGGTGTGTCTCATATGCAGATTGGGGTAAGTGTTGAAGAAAGACTGCCCTCCTGTGTCAGTCTCACACACACACACACACACACACACACACACACACACACACACACACACACACACACACACACACACACACACACACACACACACACACACATACACACACACACACACACACACACCTTCCCAATCCAGGGCCACAACAGACAACATAGCCAGGTAACCCAAATAAACCACTATAGTACCATTATAAGTCAAGAAGATGTGCACTTTTCAATGATCAAATGATGTGCCATGGCAAAGCTGTTGAATACAATCCCGTTTCTGGTTCTGTAGTGGAGTTGGCACAGATGGTGGTAGAGAACAGAACACACAAGAACCAAGGCTGTGTGTGTGTGTATTTTACTGATGGAGAGCTTCTTTCATTAAAAGGCATGCACGCAGTGCTCTGTAAATGAACAAGTTGCCATTCTTTTGCTTTTCCGAGGGGAGAGCAGCACATGCTAAATCCCGGAGCATGCTTAACATTACCGCTCGGGTACTCCCAAGGTATTCTTTTGAAGAGGGTGCCTGTACTAGCCGGGTCAACTGTACACTAACAAATTGTTACCACTCGGCCCTCTTCTCGTCTTCACTCTACAGCAACAGACACGCGTACACACAGAGAGAGAGAGAACCGAATAATAACAAACCGACCTTCAAAATCAGACACAGCCTCTGTTTGCTTGGGGCTCCTTGCGACTTTTGCTGTTTGTTGAGACAGAGGTTTAGGGAGTGTGTTTGATACTCTGTTGGCCTGTTGTTGGGCCGAATGGTATTCTACCATGTGGTAATGCTAGCAGCTCATCCCTGGCTTTCTTTGGCCAGTGGCTTCTCTTGCTTGTGTTATTATGAAAAGTAGCTCATCTTTGCACCAAATGAGTCATTTATGAAAGTAAAATCATCCAGAGACAGTGGATGTGTGTATATTGGTGGTGTAATATTGTGACTCCAGCCTAAACTGCAATCCGGCTGTCCTTTCATGTTTTTTTATGAGGACAATATATGTGACATGGTGACATTTGCCATGTGTTGAAACTAGACGAGTAGCCATTGTATTCAGTGGATTTTTTAAATTTTACGGTACATATGCAGAAAATAATTATGTTTCGCTGTTTACACATTATGTGTGACTTGTGGATGTTTTCAGTGAGAACATTTCTGCTGTCGAAACACTTCTAGAATTTAGATTCTCAGCTGCTTCACACACACGTAGATCAAATGAGCCAGGACCAAGATCTGTGTGTGCTCTAGCCAAGTCCACATTAGAGACTTGGGCTTTGGGACAGCACATTTAATCCACCATGATGCCCATTGGAGTGTTTGCGGTATGTTCAGTCTATCAAGGCAATGCCATAATCAATTGTCCACACCGGAAAATATCAAAACAATTGCAGCCAAATCATTTTTCCTCACAAATACCAGCGCGTATCTCAATAGCTGTGCCGTGAAATGCAAAACTTATATACATACATATACAGTATATAGATATTACACAAAAATCCCACCAGCCTTTCCTCCATCACGTCCAAGTCACTATATCATGACTCAAGAAAGGAGGGGAGGCAAAATGTGTGTTTCTCGCCTTCTGTATCCAGCTGAGCTTATCCAGAGGATCTGTTCTGCTTCACACGCCATGCTCGTCTCAGAGGAGACAGGCCTGAGTAGCACGCCATCCTCGTCTCAGAGGAGATAGGTCTGAGCAGCACGCCATGCTCGTCTCAGAGGAGACAGGCCTGAGCAGCACGCCATGCTCCTCTCAGAGGAGACAGGCCTGAGTAGCACGCCATGCTCATCTCAGAGGAGATAGGCCTGAGCAGCACGCCATGCTCTTCTCAGAGGAGACAGGCCTGAGGAGCACGCCATGCTCATCTCAGAGGAGATAGGTCTGAGGAGCACGCCATGCTCGTCTCAGAGGAGACAGGCCTGAGGAGCACGCCATGCTCGTCTCAGAGGAGATAGGTCTGAGGAGCACGCCATGCACGTCTCAGAGGAGACAGGCCTGAGGAGCACGCCACGCTCGTCTCAGAGGAGACAGGACTGAGCAGCACGCCATGCTCCTCTCAGAGGAGATAGGTCTGAGGAGCACGCCATGCACGTCTCAGAAGAGACAGGCCTGAGCAGCACGTCATGCTCCTCTCAGAGGAGACAGGCCTGAGCAGCACGCCATGCTCCTCTCAGAGGAGATAGGTCTGAGGAGCACGCCATGCACGTCTCAGAGGAGATAGGTCTGAGCAGCACGCCATGCTCGTCTCAGAGGAGACAGGCCTGAGCAGCACGCCATGCTCCTCTCAGTGGAGACAGGCCTGAGCAGCACGCCATGCTCCTCTCAGAGGAGATAGGTCTGAGGAGCACGCCATGCACGTCTCAGAGGAGACAGGCCTGAGGAGCACGCCACGCTCGTCTCAGAGGAGATAGGTCTGAGGAGCACGCCATGCTCGTCTCAGAGGAGACAGGCCTGAGGAGCACGCCATGCTCGTCTCAGAGGAGACAGGCCTGAGGAGCACGCCATGCTCGTCTCAGAGGAGATAGGCCTGAGGAGCATGCACGCCACACTCTGCTGCGACTTTGTTTATCATACATTCTGAATCATAGTCACCTTGGCCCTATACATATACAGTGGGGCAAAAAAGTATTTAGTCAGCCACCAATTGTGCAAGTTCTCCCACTTAAAAAGATGAGACAGTCCTGTAATTTTCATCATAGGTACACTTCAACTATGACAGACAAAATGAGAAAAAAAATCCAGAAAATCACATTGTAGGATTAATTAATTAATTAATTTATTTATTTGCACATTATGGTGGAAAATAAGTATTGACCCTGTAATTAGTCAACTTACCCCTTACATATCTACCTCCATCACTCCAGTATCCCTGTACATTGTTAATATGGTACTGACCCTGTATATAGTCACCTTACCCCATATTCCCATGTGTTTTTGTTATTTTTATTTCCCATGTGTTTTTGTTATTTTTATTTCTCATGTGTTTTTGTTATTTTTATTTCCCATGTGTTTTTGTTATTTTTATTTCTCATGTGTTTTTGTTATTTTTATTTCCCATGTGAATTTTTTTATTTTTTATTTCTCATGTGTTTTTGTTATTTTTATTTCCCATGTGTTTTTGTTATTTTTGTTTCTCATTTGTTTTTGTTATTTTTATTTCCCATGTCTTTTTGTTATTTTTATTTCCCATGTGTTTTTGTTATTTTTATTTCCCATGTGTTTTTGTTATTTTTATTTCTCATGTGTTTTTGTTATTTTTATTTCCCATGTGTATTTTTTAATTTTTTATTTCTCATCTGTCTTTGTTATTTTTATTTCCCATGTGTTTTTGTTATTTTTGTTTCTCATGTGTTTTTGTTATTTTTATTTCCCATGTGTTTTTGTTATTTTTATTTCCCATGTGTTTTTGTTCTTTTTGTTTCTCATGTCTTTTTGTTATTTTTATTTCCCATGTGTTTTTGTTATTTTTATTTCCCATGTGTTTTTGTTATTTGTATTTCCCATGTATTTTTGTTATTTTTATTTCCCATGTGTTTTTCTTTTATTTTTATTTCTCATGTGTTTTTGTTATTTTTATTTCCCATGTGTATTTTTTTATTTTTTATTTCTCATGTGTCTTTGTTATTTTTATTTCCCATGTGTTTTTGTTATTTTTGTTTCTCATGTGTTTTTGTTATTTTTATTTCCCATGTGTTTTTGTTATTTTTATTTCCCATGTGTTTTTGTTCTTTTTGTTTCTCATGTCTTTTTGTTATTTTTATTTCCCATGTGTTTTTGTTATTTTTATTTCCCATGTGTTTTTGTTATTTGTATTCCCCATGTATTTTTGTTATTTTTATTTCCCATGTGTTTTTCTTTTATTTTTATTTCTCATGTGTTTTTGTTATTTTTATTTCCCATGCGTTTTTGTTATTTTTATTTCCCATGTGATTTGTTATTTTTATTTCTCATGTGTTTTTGTTATTTTTATTTGGCATGTGTTTTTGTTATTTTTATTTCTCATGTGTTTTTGTTATTTTTATTTCCCATGTGTTTTTGTTATTTTTATTTCTCATGTGTTTTTGTTATTTTTATTTCCCATGTGTTTTTGTTCTACCTTTTTGTTTTTTTTGGAATGACATTGATCACTGCATTGTTGGGTTTAGAGCGAGTAAGTGGCTTATTCGTGGCTTGCTAGAGCGTTCTGAAATTCCAAAGCGCAGTTGTCTGAGCAGCAAGCTTCGGCGCCAAGCATCACAATTATTTTTGTGAGTGCCGAGGAAGGCAAATATAGACGTTCGATGGGACCTTTTCAAACGTCCGAAATCAAAGTTTATTTCTAGAGATCAGGCTGCGTGTGTTTGTGTGTGTGCGCACACATGCTTGCAAGCCCCGGACCCCCAGCGCTAAGGGCTAAAACACTCGCTTACAGACTGACTGTGAGCCGTCTACGATGATAGCGTGGGGTTGCCCACGGTGCGCTCCCTCAGTCCCCTAGGATCTAACCCAGAGGATCATATTCTATCTGAGGCTCTTTTCTCTCCCCACCCTCAATATAACCTTCTGTCTTTTGTGCCCTGGGATGCACTGTGGTAGGTCAGTTATACAAGGGGGCGAAATGGGAAACTTTTACCATGACCATCGTCTCAAGCCCAGTGATTCTACGAGCCTGCTCAAATGTCTTTTCAACATACCTGAGCTCTCTCTCTCCCCGACATCTTTGCACAGCAAATCCCCCCTCCCTCCTCACCCACCCACCTCCATTACTCCCCCTTTCGTTCACCTCTTCCCCTCCCTGCTTCCTGGCCACGCTGTGAGGGGCTATTGTGTAGCATGTCAGCAGCTCGCTCCTTTAATGGGGCCTGTATATCATTGTTCTGATTCTGGTGGATGACTGGGGCCAGGGGCTGGGGAATGGGCACCCCCCCCCCCCCACCCCCTAAGCTCGGGGGTCAGGGCTTAAAATGCGGGACCCCAAATCCCATCGGCTGAAATCCTAGCATTTAACCCTGGCTATGGCACTGTGTGCTGCCGTAGGGATTTTTTTGCCTGATTCTTGTTAATGGACCCACCCCTCCCTCCATTCAATGCATGGAATCTTTACTTTTTTCCCTCTTCCTTCAGAATATTTTTTTCTCCAGTGCAGGAAAAGGTCAGGGCAAGCACCTGTGCCCTCTGTTCAGATGTATCAATGTGGCTCTTGACCTAGCAGAGATAACACACATAAGTATGTGCCTACATGCAGGAATTGAACCCGCATCCTGCCTGCTTCCCAGCACCATGCTGAGCCATCCCAGCCTGGATCAATTGGATCACTGACTTACCTGGATAGACAGAGACTGAGAAAGAAGCTCCCTCGGGGTTACCTGGAGATAGGGTCAGGGGTTGGTAGGGATGTTTTGGTTACCCGGGGAGAAGGGAGTAGCTGCAGCCAAAATCGCTTCCGGAGAATGGGCGAGTAGGTGTGTCAAAATAAAGAAGTGGATGTGTGGAAAGGAGAGGGTGTGTTTAAAGGAAAGCAGTATATGTGTGGAAAGAAGATGGTGTGTTTAAAGGAAAGCAGTAGACATGTGGAAAGGAGAGGGGGTGTGGAAAGGTAAGCAGTAGATGTGTGGAAAGGAGAGGGTGTGTTTAAAGGAAAGCAGTAGATGTGTGGAATGGAGAGGGTGTGTGGAAAGGAAAACAGTAGACGTGTGGAATGGAGAGGGTGTGTCAAAGGAAAGCAGTAGACGTGTGGAATGGAGAGGGTGTGTCAAAGGAAAGCAGTAGACGTGTGGAAAGGAGAGGGTGTGTTTAAAGGAAAGCAGTAGACGTGTGGAATGGAGAGGGTGTGTCAAAGGAAAGCAGTAGACGTGTGGAAAGGAGAGGGTGTGTCAAAGGAAAGCAGTAGATGTGTGGAAAGGAGAGGGTGTGTGGAAAGGAAAGCAGTAGACGTGTGGAAAGGAGAGGGTGTGTTGAAATGAAAGCAGTAAACGTGTGGAAAGGAGAGGGTGTGTCAAAAGGAAAGCAGTAGATGTGTGGAAAGGAGAGGGTGTGTCAAAGGAAAACTGTAGACTTGTGGAAAGGAGAGGGTGTGTTGAAAGGAAAGCAGTAAATGTGTGGAAGGGCGAGGGTGTGTCAAAAAGAAAGTAGTAGATGTGTGGAAAGGAGAGGGTGTGTCGAAATGAAGAAGTGGACGTGTGGAAAGGAGAGGGTGTGTCGAAATGAAGAAGTGGACGTGTGGAAAGGAGAGGGTGTGTCAAAAGGAAAGCAGTAGACGTGTGGAAAGGAGAGGGTGTGTTTAAAGGAAAGCAGTAGACGTGTGGAATGGAGAGGGTGTGTCAAAGGAAAGCAGTGGACATGTGGAAAGGAGAGGGTGTGTTTAAAGGAAAGCAGTAGACGTGTGGAATGGAGAGGGTGTGTCAAAGGAAAGCAGTAGATGTGTGGAAAGGAGAGGGTGTGTCAAAGGAAAGCAGTGGACATGTGGAAAGGAGAGGGTGTGTTTAAAGGAAAGCAGTAGACGTGTGGAATGGAGAGGGTGTGTCAAAGGAAAGCAGTAGACGTGTGGAATAGAGAGGGTGTGTCAAAGGAAAGCAGTGGACATGTGGAAAGGAGAGGGTGTGTTTAAAGGAAAGCAGTAGATGTGTGGAAAGGAGAGGGTGTGTGGAAAGGAAAGCAAATCAAATCAAATTTATTTATACAGCCCTTCGTACATCAGCTGATATCTCAAAGTGCTGTACAGAATCCCACCCTAAAACCCCAAACAGCAAGCAATGCAGGTGTAGAAGCACGGTGGCTAGGAAAAACTCCCTAGAAAGGCCAAAACCTAGGAAGAAACCTAGAGAGGAACCAGGCTATGTGGGGTGGCCAGTCCTCTTCTGGCTGGGCCAGGTGGAGATTATAACAGAACATGGCCAAGATGTTCAAATGTTCATAAATGACCAGCTTGGTCGAATAATAATAAGGCAGAACAGTTGAAACTGGAGCAGCAGCACGGTCAGGTGGACTGGGGACAGCAAGGAGTCATCATGTCAGGTATTCCTGGGGCATGGTCCTAGGGCTAAGTTCCTCCGAGAGAGAGAAAGAAAGAGAGAATTAGAGAGAGCATATGTGGGATGGCCAGACCTCTTCTGGCTGTGCCGGGTGGATATTATAACAGAACATGGCCAAGATGTTCAAATGTTCATAAATGACCAGCATGGTCGAATAATAATAAGGCAGAACAGTTGAAACTGGAGCAGCAGCACGGTCAGGTGGACTGGGGACAGCAAGGAGTCATCATGTCAGGTATTCCTGGGGCATGGTCCTAGGGCTCAGGTCCTCTGAGAGAGAGAAAGAAAGAGAGAATTAGAGAGAGCATATGTGGGATGGCCAGTCCTCTTCTGGCTGTGCCGGGTGGAGATTATAACAGAACATGGCCAAGATGTTCAAATGTTCATAAATGACCAGCATGGTCGAATAATAATAAGGCAGAACAGTTGAAACTGGAGCAGCAGCACTGCCAGGTGGACTGGGGACAGCAAGGAGTCATCATGTCAGGTAGTCCTGGGGCATGGTCCTAGGGCTCAGGTCCTCCGAGAGAGAGAAAGAAAGAGAGAAGGAGAGAATTAGAGAACGCACACTTAGATTCACACAGGACACCGAATAGGACAGGAGAAGTACTCCAGATTTAACAAACTGACCCTAGCCCCCCGACACATAAACTACTGCAGCATAAATACTGGAGGCTGAGACAGGAGGGGTCAGGAGACACTGTGGCCCCATCCGAGGACACCCCCGGACAGGGCCAAACAGGAAGGATATAACCTTCCTGAAAGCAGTAGATGTGTGGAAAGGAGAGGGTGTGTTTAAAGGAAAGCAGTAGATGTGTGGAAAGAAGAGGGTGTGTTTAAAGGAAAGCAGTAGACATGTGGAAAGGAGAGGGCGTGTTTAAAGGAAAGCAGTAGATGTGTGGAAAGGAGAGGGTGTGTTTAAAGGAAAGCAGTAGACGTGTGGAAAGGAGAGGGTGTGTTTAAAGGAAAGCAGTACACATGTGGAAAGGAGAGGGTGTGTCCAAAGCTCTCTGCTAGATGGTTTTGATAGAACTGTTTCTTTTACTTTCTTACCATTCAACTACCTACCATTGAGCTACAATACCACGAGAGTTTGGACTTCTGTTTTGAAGCCAGAGGTTGAGTCAGTTGAACTTCCCTGTTAGTTGTATGCTGTTAATTGTACATTTCCAGTTGTACTTCCCTGTTAGTTGTATGCTGATAATTCTACATTTCCAGTTGTACTTCCCTGTTTGTTGTATGCTGATAATTGTACATTTCCAGTTGTACTTCCCTGTTAGTTGTATGCTGATAATTGTACATTTCCAGTTGAACTTCCCTGTTAGTTGTATGCTGATAATTGTACATTTCCAGTTGCACTTCCCTGTTAGTTGTATGCTGATAATTGTACATTTCCAGTTGCACTTCCCTGTTAGTTGTATGCTGATAATTGTACATTTTCAGTTATAAAACCGATGACTATCAATAGACAAGGTACTGATGATGGGTGTACTGTTCCTTCATGTGCTGTATGCATGTGCTTACTCTGACTGTCATCCTGATATTGGCTACTGAGTAGCTACTTCCCACGCTGTTGCCGGACAGTAGTGCTTGGCAAGTGGTATCATGCCCTCCCCATTGAGTTATAGACTGTATGTATCAAGGTGACATCTGGGTGGTGATCAATATGAGTTATTTCTTGTGTAGGCTGCTATCCTACTTGAAATAAGATCACGGGAGGGAAAAATGGTTAGGTTAGCTGCCGCCGTCGACACGACCGTGGTACAGCTGCCCCATAGGAAGCACCTCAGGTCAGCAGGCACGTTGAAACAACACCAGTGCAGTGGTTGCCGGCTTATCCACTCATCTTGCAGCCCAATCAGCAAACTGGTTTTGAGTGGCAACAAATCTGTCCAATTAGCTGATTCACTTCCCATATAGGCACTCCTTTCGACACACACACACACACTCGCTCATACTCCGGTTGCCATATTTGGCTGCATCTACCCATACTTGTACCCGGGTGGTCTACCTCAGTAGAAACTTGAGGACTTCAGAGCCCCATGGTATGAGAGCTGAGCATCACAGCCATGTCAACACATCACATACAGCAGGGTTGTATTTATTAGGGCACAACGTAGAAAATCATTTTGAAACAGAAAACTGCTGTTTATTAGCAAATGTATCGGTTAATATAATTGGAAAAGTGTTTTAGCCCTCTAGGACAGTAATTGAATAGCTCTGAAGTACAGCATAGTACCAACCTTCCAATTAGAAGTACAATTGTACATGCAATAGCTTCAATAGTGATGCTTGTTAACAGGTACATTTGTTGTACAGTCCTCGACATCAAAGGATATGAGCAAAAAGGACAATGAGAGTAACAATGAGTCAAGTCTCACTGTACATAAATAGTTTGAATAATGACACGTCACTTGTTGCATTTGGTCGGATAGTGAACAAAGTTTTGCACTTAAAAAAAATCGAAGGAAAAGTCCATAGTTATCCAAGACAGGATTGTGTCGAGGCACAGATCTGGAAAAGGGTACCAAAAAATGTCTGCAGCATTGAAGGTCCCCAAGAACACAGTCCATCACAGTCCAACACACTCCATGATTCTTAAATGGAAGAAGTTTTGAACCACCAAGACTCTTCCTAGAGTTGGATGGCTAAAGTGAGCAATCGATGGTCACAGAGCTCTAGAGTTCCTCTGTGGAGATAAGAGAACCTTCCAGAAAGACAACCATCTTTGCAGTACTCCACCAATCAGGCCTTTATGGTAAAGTGCCCAGACGGAGGCCACTCCTAAGGAAAGGCACATGACAGCTCGCTTGGAGTTTGCCAAAAGGCTTCTAAGAACACTCGGACCATGAGAAACAAGATTCTCTGGTCTGATGAAACCAATAATTAACTATTTCACCTGAATGCAAAGAATGATATCTGGAGGAAACCTGGCACCATCCCTACGGTGAAGCATGGTGGTGGCAGCATCGTGCTATAGGGATTTCTTTCAGCGGCATGGACTGTGAGACTAGTTAGGATCGAGGCAAAGATGAACGGAGCAAAGTGCAGAGAGATCCTTGATGAAAGTCTGCAGCAGAGTGCTCAGGACCTCAGACTGGGTTGAAGGTTCACCTTCCAACAGGACAATGACCCTAAGCACACAGCGAAGACAACACAGGAGTTGCTTCAGGACAAGTCTCTGAATGTCCTTGGGTGGCCCAGCCAGAGCCCGGAGTTGAACCTGATTGAACATCTCTGGAGAGACCTGAAAATAGCTGTGCAGCGACGCTCCCTATTCAACCTGACAGAGCTTGAGAGGATCTGCAGAGAAGAATGGGAGAAACTCCCCAAATACAGGTGTGCCAAGCTTCTAGCATCATACCCAAGAAGACTCAATGCTGTAATCGCTGCCAAAGGTGCTTCAACAAAGTACTGAGTAAAAGGTCTGAATACTTCGTTTTATTTTGTTTTTTATTTCGATATTTCGTTTTTTATTTGTAATAAATTAGCAAAAAAATCCAGAAACCTGTTTTTGCTTTGTCATTATGGGGTATTGCGTGTAGATTGATGAGGGGGGGAAAAAAACAATTTAATACATTTTAGAATTACAGCTGTAACGTAATGTGGAAAAAGTCAAGGCACTGTATATATGGAAGTGGTTTAGTGCCTTAAGAAAGAGGTTAAATATGTGTTACATATACTCCAGGAGTCAAAAAGAATGTGCAGAAGTTGAGTTAAATACGGAAACCGATGCAAACGCACAAACATGGGAAGCGTACTGAATTTGAGAGAGACGATCAATAACGCCTAAGGACTGATGAACATAGAGGACTAAATAAAGGGGAAGTAATCAGGGAAGTGATGAAGTCCAGGTGTGCCTAATGATGATACGCAGGTGTGCGTGATGAAGGTTGCCAGGTGTGCATAATGATGGATTGCCAGGACCGGTGGTTAGTAGACCCCGGAGAGGTGAAGCGGGAGTAGACATGACAATACGGGTAAAAAACTATACAAATTATTTCCTGATCTATATTAAACCTCTCAGTTACAGGACATACACTTTAAAACATACTTCCTTTTGATTTATTTTTTGACTGTCTGTTCAATGTGTTTGTATAGACTAAAGGGTTCCTAAAATTCAAATCATATAGAGAAACAATTCCGTATGTTAGCTTAGTAGATCCCTCAATTCAATAGTAAAACCCCTCTATTCAATCATTTGCAGCATTTACTGTGAATGCAGTCTCTGCAATGTACAAATTACCTCGACTAACCTGTACCGGTACCTCCTGTATATAGCCTTGTTATTGTGTTACCTTTCATTATTTTCCCCCCAAAATAAAAGGTTGTTTATTTGGTAAATATTTTCTTAACTCTTCTTGATCTGCACTGTTGGTTAAGGGTTTGTAAGTAAGCATTTCATGGTAAGCATTTCACTTGTTGTATTTGGCGCATGTGACAAATTTGATTTAATTTAAATTTCAGCCACCCTGTAAAGCTGAACTTCCGCAACGTGGATTGAATAGAGCCCTACTCTCTGGAGGAAGCCAGTGCAGCGGCTCAGAGAACATATAGAATCCTCTACTGGTCCCCACCCTCTCTCTTTTTAACTGGCCGATGAATGTTCACCTTCACGTGTGAGACAAGAACCAATTGATGTGTCAGTAATTGGATGAGCGGTGTTTTTAGGAAAGACCTTTAAAAATAACTGGGGCCTGAGCGCTCGGCCCACCGTCTTCTTAACACCACCAGCTAAGAGCGAGAGAGAAATTGGCAGTCTCTGTGGACAGATGGGATTAGGTGAGAGGTGTAGATGACATCAGCAAGTTTTGGTGCTCAGCGCAAAGGCTCCAAATAAAATACAATAAAAAGATGGCCGGAGGATTGTGCATATGCAGGTTGGGTCCAGGGTTGAGGCAAGAGGCTGAGGCGGAGGAGCGAGGGCCGTAGAAGGCGGTCATTAGTGGGGTTTATTGGAACTCCTGAAAAACAGATGCCCAGACACACAGGAAAACAGCCCTCAGACAGGTACGTGCTGCTGCTGCAGCCTGCTGATTGTTCCCAGATCTTTGTGTCCCTGCATGCATTCTCTCTCTGATAAAACAAAGATATTCTATTGTCCCGGGCTGGGAGCTGTTCAATGACGTTTTCACGTGCATTCTCTCTCTGATAAAACAGAGATATTCTATTGTCCCGGGCTGGGAGCTGTTCAATGACGTTTTCACGTGCATTCTCTCTCTGATAAAACAGAGATATTCTATAGTCCCGGGCTGGGAGCTGTTCATTGACGTTTGCATGGCATTCTCGTAAAATGCATCGCACCAGAGTGAACATTCCTGTAGCTCAGAAACACATTGCCCCTTAAAAACCCTGAGTGTATGGAACACAACAGCCGGGATATACGGCGGTTCCCCAAATAAATCCCTCTCCTTCAACTCGCAGCTGTAATGACTACTCTCAGGCATTAAGCCCGCAAAGCAACTCACATAGCTCATTGTTTCACTTCATATAAAATGAAATCAACCACAACGCTTCGGCTAAGCGACAGCTACCTATTCAGTTTCAGTGGAACAAATACGTTTCCATACAGGTGAAAACTGTAGCGGATCTTACTGACCCTACCGTGTCTTATACATACTTATAGAGAGACACTGCCATCACAAGTTTCTTAATCTAGATTAAGAACTTGTGATGGCAGTGTCCCTGCCTTCTGTGCTGGTTGATGTACTGTACTGTTCCCCTCCTTATCCTCCTCCTATTCTAGAATAGGGGGAGGAGGAAGAGGAGAAGGAGGAGGAGGAAGAGGAGGAGGAACAGTACATCCACCAGCACAGCAGGGACACTGCCTTCACAAGCTTCTTAATCTAGAATAGGAGGAGGTTAAGGGGGGGTAACAGATTGAGGGGGAGGAGGAAGAGGCGAAGGAGGAAGAGGAAGAGGAGGAGCAGCAGGAGGAGGAAGAGGAGGAGGAACAGTAGCAGGACGAGGAAAAGCAATAGCAGGAGTATGAGAAAGAGGAGGAGGAGCAGGAGGAAGAAGAGGAGCAGGAAGAGGAGAAGGAGAGGGAGGCCTGAATCCCCTCCATCAATGACCAGTTCACTGTGACCAGTGCTGCGGTGAAGCGGTCTGACTCTGGGTGGTGGACGAGTTGTGGTGGAGTAAAGTGTCCTGATAAAACATCACAGCAGTCGTAAAAAGACATCTCACTAATGCTTTACTTAAAGCAGATGGGTACAGTGCGCCAGGTAGCCTAGCAGTTAAGGGTGTTGGGCCAGTAACCGAAAGGTCGCTGGTTTGAATCCCAGAGCCGGACAGGTGGGAAAATCTGCTACTCTGCCCTTTGAGCAAGACAGTTAAACCACAACAACAACTGTTCCCTGGGTGCCGTGAGTGTTGATTAAGGCAGCCCCCGCATCTCTCTGATTTAGAGGGGTTAGGTTAAATGTGGAAGACACATTTCAGTTGTGCAATTGACCAATTATTTCCTTTCCCTTCCCTACAGGTAAAAGCCAAAATAATGGAAACACTTGAGAGATACAAAGTATATTAAAAGCTGGTGCTTCCACACAGGTGTTATTCCTGAGTCAATTAAGCATGCTTAGGGTCATGTATAAAAATGCTGGGTTGGCCAATATTTTGGCTACCGTGGCTATATCCCCATAAGATGACGATGCCCTATCCATAGGGCACTAGTGGTCACTGAGTGGTTTGATGAGCATGAAAATGATGTAAACCATATGCCATGGCCGTCTCAGTCACCAGATCTCAACCCATTTGAACACTTATGGGAGATTCTGGAGCATTTAAAAAAAATATGTATTAGCTACATGTTATTCAACCATACATGGGGCTCCCGAGTGGCGCAGCGGTCTAAGGCACTGCTTCTCAGTGCTAAAGGGGTCACTTCAGACCGTGGTTTGATTCCAGGCTGTATCACAACCGGCCGTGATTGGGAGTCCCATATGTTGGCGCGCAATTGGCCCAGCTTCGTTAGGGTTTGGCCGTCATTGTAAATAAGAATTTGTTCTTAACTGGGGGGCAGTATTGGGTAGCTTGGATGAATAAGTTGCCCAAAGTTAACGGCCTACTCCTCAGTCTCAGTTGCTAATATATGCATATTATTATTACTATTGGATAGAAAACACTCTGAAGTTTCTAAAACTGTTTGAATGATGTCTGTGAGTATAACAGAACTCATATGGCAGGCAAAATCCAGAGGAGGAATCAAAACAGGAAGTGAGAAATCTGAGCTTGGTATGTATTCACCAGAGTCCCCAATGAAATCCCCTTGAGATATTAATGATGTTACACTGCCTAGAGGTTCCACTAGATGTCAACCATCAATAGAAATTTGAATGAGACTTCTACGGTGTTGTGGGAGTGAATGAGAGCAGAATCTCAGGTGTCTGGCAGTCAGCCATTTTCTGATCACGCTTATTCCTCATGGTACCCACTTGTGTTCCATTGCTCATGAAGACACGAAGGAATACTCCGGTTGGAACTTTATTGAAGCTATATGTTAAAAACATACTAATGATTGATTCTGTACTTAGTTTGAAATGGTTCTTCGACCTGTAATATAACTTTTTGAAGTTTTTGTCCGATGTAACGTTGACTAGACTGAGCATTTGGATATGTAAACCAAACGTGCTAACAAAAGAAGGTATTTGGACATAAATAATGGACATTATCGAACAAAACAAACATTTATTGTGGACTTGGGATTCCTGGAGTGCTTTCTGATGTAGATCATCAAAGGTAAGGGAATATTTATCATGTAATTTCTTGTTTATGTGACGTTTACTTCTGAGCGCCGTCTCAGATTATTGCATGGTTTTATTTTCCTGTAAAGTTTAAAAAAAATCTGACACAGCGGTTGCATTAAGAAGAGGTATATCTATAATTCTATGTGTATAAATTGTATTATCATCTACATTTATGATGAGTATTTCTGTTGAATGATGTGGCTATGCAAAATCACTGGATGTTTTTGGAACAAGTGAATGTAACGCGCCAATGTAAACTCATATTTTGATAAATATGAACATTATCAAACAAAACACACATGTATTGTGAGTGTCATCTGATGAAGATGATCAAAGGTTAGTGATTAATTGTATCTCTATTTGTGGTTTTTGTGATGGCTGTGTTTTTCTGTGGCTATGTGGTGACCTAACATAATCGTTTGTGGTGCTTTTGCTGTAAAGCATATTTGAAATCGGACACTGTGGTGGGATTAACAACAAGATTAGCTTTAAAATGGTATGAGATACATGTATGTTTGAGGGATTTTAATTATGAGATTTTTGATGTTTTGAAATTGGCGCCCTGCACTTTCAGTGGCTGTTGTCATATCGCTCCAGTTAACGGGATTGCATTTAACTGACTTACCTAGTTAAATATAGGTTAAATAAAATAAACAAACATGTTTCAACTGGAATATAGCGAAAAGGATTCGAAACAAATAGTTGGATTTAGCTAGAAGCTCAACTGCAGCGGATGTCAGCACCAGGAAGGTAGATGAAAAATACATTGGCTAGCTAATTAAGTAATTTATCCTGCAAGCCCAGCTAGCTAACTTTAGTTTATCTACTGAAACCTATATTGTGTATTGCTGCCTAACATACAGTGGGGGGAATTGTAATTATTTTTATGTTTGTTAACTTAGGTAGGTAGGTAGGTAGTGTTAGGGTTGCATCAATTCGAATCTGGTATCAGGATAAATATGACATTGAGTCACCGATTGTATACTATGTATTTTTTATTAGCTAAGCAATAAGTGGTAAATGCAATTTTCGTATATACGGGCTCTCTGTCACACCTCGCAGGGCAAACAGAGAACTGACTTGTTCCTGACAAACATATTATAATATACTCTGACAGAAGTAGTTCCTGCTTCCGAGCCGGCCTGTCAGAGTAGAGACTGGGCGTGGTTTAAACTCACTCAGCCTATCGTTGACTGTTGGCGCCCTAGCTGGTTCCAACCCCCTAAACGCGGTCAGTCGTTGTAGTTGTGTAGAATATCTATGCGCTCACACACTCAATACAGTTATCTCACACCTGGCTCCTGTTATCTAACAAAAGACTGTTTGTTCCCTACACTACGTTCTGTATGTGCCCGTTTTTATGTTATTCTGTATTTTCCCATCACGAGAAAGGGCCATGGCCCTGAAACTGTTAACAATGTCTCAAGTCAGCTATGTTGCATAACACATACATCCACACAAGCCAACAGCAAATAATCTTACATCACATATGATATGGTAAGGGCTATAGTGTATAACACAGAACCTCACAATCCCCCTTTTTACACCCCCGAGGGGTGTAACCACACCATCCGATATACTAGGTTGCTGATGAACCCAGGAACTTTAAACCTTTATTTTGTGAATACATGAAGTGATGCACGTCCCTTTGTTGATTAACATATATATAAACTGGAGTTTTTGATTCCCCCTTTTGACACCCGCAAGGGTGTCACTCATCCTTTATTTCAGCGGTCCAACATAGTAATATGTTAATAGCATTTCATGAAAATAATAAAAAGTGTATTATTAATTTACATTTTTGTAATGTTTTTTTTAACAGAAAAACAGAAAAAAAATCAACAAATTATATATGCTTTTCGACTCCCCCTTTTGACACCCACAAGGGTGTCACTTACCAAAAATAGGATAAAACTTAGGATAAAAAATTGGATAAAATGTTAGCTATAGGATAACATTTTGGTCATGGAAAACAGAGTAAAACAAAGCAAAGCATTATTATAAACCATCTGGTCCTCTCAGCTACTCCTATCCTGTACCAGGTGGGCTCCTTGCCACCCAGGGACTCTAAACCTTCACATAAGAGAGGACAAGTTATGTATTTAAGAAGTTATCATTCCACGACCTCACCCACAGCAAACCAGGGGTCATCCTCAGTCAGCCCCATCTTTCTCCGGAAGTTAGATTCCGCATCTGCATCTCCTTCAGAAGCATCAAGCAAGGGCATCATACCTGAAGCCTGTACCACATCTGTAACAGACTTCTTCAAACAAGGTATGATGCAAGCAGCACAACAGAACAATAACAAAAACACAAGAATTAGGGTCAGAAATCCAGTAACCACCAGTGATGCATACTCACCCAGTCACACCCCCATCCAAGACATCCAGCCAGACTCCTCCACCACAGCCATGCCCTTCATTTCTGCCGAAAGCTCGTCCAACCCAATCAAGGGCTTTGAAATGCTCCCATCTGGGCTAGTGTTATTGGGGATAAAGGTGCAACACTGTTCCTCAAACATTTTACAGACACCTCCCTGGTTGGCCAGTATCATATCTAGGGCAAGCCTATTCTGTCTAGCAGTCTGGGAAGTGGCTTCCAACTGTTCTGCCATTCCCATGAGTGCAGTGTGGGTGTAGTTAACAAATCGTTGTTGGTTATAGTAAATGTAATTTATCCAGGCAGTTTGTTTGGCATCAACTATTGCAGGACCACTAATGGGCAACAAGTACCATAAGCCATCATTTCTATATAGAGCCTGGAACTCTTGGGGGATCCCTATTGGGACCCCCAACATGTTGGTGCGAATGCTATCGGTACTCTCAGACCAGGGAGCATCGCGTTTCTGTCTGTTATTAGACCGTCCCTGAGCCTCTGAATCATGAGTGGATCCCAGTAGCTGATTAGCTGTAACTTCAATAATAGTTAATGGAATTATGAGACTGGTCAGGGCACAGGTTCACTGCCAATCACCCCTTAAAATGGGTGTCAATCTCCTGTTTGGTCCACACATCCACCATACATCAGCAACACCCCTTGTCTGTTTCAGGCCTTCTACAGGCCAGGTTGCGTTAGTGGTGGTGTTGGTACTGCAGTCCTCCTAAGGGAGGCTCCCGTAATCTGTGCCCCTACCTGTGCCCGTCACACAGCTGTAGTTTCCTCCGTACACTCTGACCCCCCACGGAGCCTTCAGAGGTGGGATGTCTGGGAACACAAGACTCAGGGGTTTACACAGGGTAGAAGTTGGCTCATTATGATAGAAGGCTTGTAAAATACACCTCTAGCCTTCCCCACTGCTAAGAGCAAAAGGGTGAGTGGCCAGTATAGGCCTGGCATGTCCACAAATAACACAGTACTTTCTATTAAGTTTCTTGGCAGTGAATCTCATGTAGGCTAACCACATGTTTTCCTACCTTCGTAGCCAGTTTCAGTACCCAATTTATCAACTGCCGAAATGTCCTTTATATTGATTACCTGAACCGGGTTGGCGAGTTTAGGTGGTGGGGCGGGAGTTGACCCAGGGGCGGAAGAGGAGCCCAGCTGTTCCCTGTCCGCCGGGGCAACAGGTGGCCTTGGCAGCACTTTTATGGTAAACATCCCCATCGTGTCTGCCACGATTCTTTCCAATCCCAGGGTATAAGTACCTGCATCAGTGAGCTCAACAGCCTGAATGGTTAGTAGGATTTCATCACCTTTACATTTATCTAACGGAGTCCCCATTCCCCCCCACTTCATGGAAAACCTATCCACTTTTGTTGGATCCCCAATGCTGTATGGATGGCCATGTCTCCATTCCCAAAACCTTCCTGTGTTGGTTACCATGTAATCCCAATAGGGGCACCATTTTCCATTACACAAATACACTGGCATCCCCCTATAGGACCTTACCAGCCTAACCTCATAAACGTCTGAGTTACACCGTAAGTGCCAGGTAAAAATGCCCTGGTTCCTTCCTCCTACAGTCAGAATGTCAAATGCTTCTAATACGATCACACTGGAATCTCACTGGAATCTCCCTCCCTCGTGGATTGATGGCAGCATTCGTGTGAAACTGAAAGCGCGAACCACTGCTTTTAATCAGGGCAAGGTGTCTGGTAACATGACCGAATACAAACAGTGCAGCTATTCCCTCCGCAAGGCTATCAAACAAGCTAAGCGCCAGTACAGAGACAAAGTAGAATCTCAATTCAACGGCTCAGACACAAGAGGCATGTGGCAGGGTCTACAGTCAATCACGGACTACAGGAAGAAATCCAGCCCAGTCACGGACCAGGATGTCTTGCTCCCAGGCAGACTAAATAACTTTTTTGCCCGCTTTGAGGACAATACAGTGCCACTGACACGGCCTGCAACGAAAACATGCGGTCTCTCCTTCACTGCAGCCGAGGTGAGTAAGACATTTAAACGTGTTAACCCTCGCAAGGCTGCAGGCCCAGACGGCATCCCCAGCCGCGCCCTCAGAGCATGCGCAGACCAGCTGGCCGGTGTGTTTACGGACATATTCAATCAATCCCTATACCAGTCTGCTGTTCCCACATGCTTCAAGAGGGCCACCATTGTTCCTGTTCCCAAGAAAGCTAAGGTAACTGAGCTAAACGACTACCGCCCCGTAGCACTCACATCCGTCATCATGAAGTGCTTTGAGAGACTAGTCAAGGACCATATCACCTCCACCCTACCTGACACCCTAGACCCACTCCAATTTGCTTACCGCCCAAATAGGTCCACAGACGATGCAATCTCAACCACACTGCACACTGCCCTAACCCATCTGGACAAGAGGAATACCTATGTGAGAATGCTGTTCATCGACTACAGCTCGGCATTCAACACCATAGTACCCTCCAAGCTCGTCATCAAGCTCGAGACCCTGGGTCTCGACCCCGCCCTGTGCAACTGGGTACTGGACTTCCTGACGGGCCGCCCCCAGGTGGTGAGGGTAGGCAACAACATCTCCTCCCCGCTGATCCTCAACACTGGGGCCCCACAAGGGTGCGTTCTGAGCCCTCTCCTGTACTCCCTGTTCACCCACGACTGCGTGGCCACGCACGCCTCCAACTCAATCATCAAGTTTGCGGACGACACAACAGTGGTAGGCTTGATTACCAACAACGATGAGACGGCCTACAGGGAGGAGGTGAGGGCCCTCGGAGTGTGGTGTCAGGAAAATAACCTCACACTCAATGTCAACAAAACTAAGGAGATGATTGTGGACTTCAGGAAACAGCAGAGGGAACACCCCCCTATCCACATCGATGGAACAGTAGTGGAGAGGGTAGCAAGTTTTAAGTTCGTCGGCATACACATCACAGACAAACTGAATTGGTCCACTCACACAGACAGCATCGTGAAGAAGGCGCAGCAGCGCCTCTTCAACCTCAGGAGGCTGAAGAAATTCGGCTTGTCACCAAAAGCACTCACAAACTTCTACAGATGCACAATCGAGAGCATCCTGGCGGGCTGTATCAC
Organism: Oncorhynchus mykiss; assembly: GCF_013265735.2. Lineage (NCBI taxonomy): Eukaryota > Metazoa > Chordata > Actinopteri > Salmoniformes > Salmonidae > Oncorhynchus > Oncorhynchus mykiss. The sequence goes on along the minus strand of NC_048580.1, from coordinate 36,499,009 downwards.
CGCCTGGTATGGCAACTGCACCGCCCTCAACCGTAAGGCTCTCCAGAGGGTAGTGAGGTCTGCACAACGCATCACCGGGGGCAAACTACCTGCCCTCCAGGACACCTACACCACCCGATGTCACAGGAAGGCCATAAAGATCATCAAGGACATCAACCACCCGAGCCACTGCCTGTTCACCCCGCTATCATCCAGAAGGCGAGGTCAGTACAGGTGCATCAAAGCTGGGACCGAGAGACTGAAAAACAGCTTCTATCTCAAGGCCATCAGACTGTTAAACAGCCACCACTAACACTGACACTGACTCCACTCCAGCCACTTTAATAATGGGAATTGATGGGAAATGACGTAAATATATCACTAGCCACTTTAAACAATGCTACCTTATATAAATGTTACTTACCCTACATTATTCATCTCATATGCATACGTATATACTGTACTCTATATCATCGACGGTATCCTTATGTAATACATGTATCACTAGCCACTTTATACTATACTATGCCACTTTGTTTACATACTCATCTCATTTGTACATACTGTACTCGATACCATCTACTGTATCTTGCCTATGCTGCTCTGTACCATCACTCATTCATATATCCTTATGTACATATTCTTTATCCCCTTACACTGTGTACAAGACAGTAGTTTTGGAATTGTTAGTTAGATTACTTGTTATTACTGCATTGTCGGAACTAGAAGCACAAGCATTTCGCTACACTCGCACTAACATCTGCTAACCATGTGTATGTGACAAATAAATTTGATTTGATTTGATTTGATTTTGATTTTCAATGTTACCACCACAGGAGCTAACCCAGACAGTATCTTCTCCCCAGTTCCTACAACCAGTAGGGTCAACCCTATGATACAAGTAAAGTACATTTTTTTAGTCTGTGACTCTGCCACGTCTGTTATAACCTGATCTAGGGTTCTACCTGGGGCTGAGTCTTTAGCACAATGAGTTCTGTGATACCACGTGTCCTTCTTCTCTGAGTTCACTCTCAAGGAGTGACTTGATACCTCTTTCAACTGAAATGGTCCTTTCCACCTGGGCTCAGTCCACTTCCTGGAGTGCGTCTTCACTCTCACCCAGTTTCCCACCAGGATGTCCCTGTTTTCGTCTGTGGTTTCCACTGCAGGAGCACGAACTTCCACCTGTTTGGACAGTCTTTCGACAAGAGAAATTAGAGCCTGCATGTAATCTGTATATCTTATTTTAGCAATGTCTAGCCTAGGCAAACTCATGTTATCAGCAGGTGGACCTGGCATTCTTCTCCCTGTCAACAGTTTATGTGACGTGAGGTGTGTGTCTGACCCTGGCGAGTTTCTAATGGACATTAAGGCTAGAGGTAAATCATCTACCCATTTTAGCTTTGTCCCGGCCATAATTTTGAAGTGGGAGCCATTGTCGGACCTGATCATTCGGGGAACTCCAAACCTTGGGATGAGGTCTCTTCGCAGCCATTTAATAACAGCCTTGGCATCCTCTTTGGCAGTTGGTATGGCCTCCACCCATCTGGTGAACCTATCCACCATTACTAACAGGTATCTTTTTCCTTCCACTCGGTTGTCTTGTCCCATGTCAGTAAAGTCAATGCATATATCCTGGAAAGGTACATCAGGTATAGGGAAACTCCCTATCACTGCTCCCAATGAGATCTTGCTGTTGTAGCCTTTACAGACTTCACAGCTCTCCGAAACTTCTCTCGCCACTTCCTGCATGTGGGGTGCCACCACACAATTTCCAGAGATTTAGACACACTTTTCCACCCCCCATGTGCCTTGTTATGTTCTTCCCGTATCATTGACCGGAGCAGTTTGATGGGTGCTACTGTCTTTCCCATGCGTGATCTCCAGATTCCTTGGTGGTCTCTTATGGCTCCATGCCTATTCCAAACAGTCTGTTCATATACATCTGCAGCTTCTTGTAACTGCCTGACTGTGTCCATTGTCAGTTCATCTTGTATTTATCCAGTTCTCTGCACCATCTGTTGTGCAGTGTATCCTCCTCCTTCCTTGGCTGCTTGGTCTGCCCTGTCCTGACCTTCTCTCACTCTGGTGTTCCCTTTACTGTGTCCTTTGCATTTCATAATGGCCACACTTGTTGGTAGTTGGATTGCTTCAATCAGTCGTTGTACTTCCTGTTTGTGTTTTATGGGTTCATTTGAGCTGGTCAGGTAACCCCTCCTCATCCACTGTGGTCCATCTATGTGTGCAATTCCATGTGCATATGCAGAGTCTGTGTAGATGTTTGCTCTTTTCCCTCTGCTCAACTCCAGAGTTCTCCTGAGTGCTCTCAGCCAGCTGTGCTGAGGCCTCAGAAGGGTCCCATTTCTTTGCTTCCACCACCCACCTCATTCCACCACCTGACCTCCTGTCAGTCCTTCCTGTTTCACCACTGCATAGGATGCTATGTTGCCTTCTCCTGGGTCCTTTGACCTGTAACAGCATCCATCTGTAAAAAGGGTCTCCACTGGTCCCTCCAGTGGGACATTTTCAAGGTCCATTCTCACCTTTACTTGCTTTGCTGCCCTGTCCTCACAGATGGGATGGGGAATGGAGAACCACACATCAATCATGTTGGTCCCTTCTGTCACATAGGTAATGTGCTTTGCCATGATCATTTTTGTGATATTGGACTTCCTTTTGCTCGATAGGGTGAATAGTTTGGAGCCAATAAAGGCGGTCACCCCATGATCTGTATTGGTTTCCAGAGGATGTCTCATAACAATATGAGCTGTTTTTCCAATTGCCTTAGCTCGCAATATGTTTAGCCCAATCAGTCTGACCACATTCAGTGTTGTCCAATTGTGCACTGTAGTAATGTAACACTCTCCTTTCCCCCTTTTGTTTTTGATAAAGGATGGAATGAACATAGCCATCCTGTTCAGAAACATCCAACCTAAATGGGATGGTGTAATCAGGCAGAGACAGGGCCTCAGCTTGGGCAAGGGTTTGCTTCAGTGCAATGAAAGCGGCTTCTGCTTCCGTGGTCCAAGTTAGTTTGGCTGTGAGATTCCTGTTACCTGCCTCTCTGAGAATTGCCCGGAGTGGTTCAACTTTCAAGCAGTATTCGGGTACATGGGTTCTGCTATAACCTGTGAGTCCCAGAAATGACAGCAGATGTTACACAGTGGTGGGCTTAGGATGCTCAAGAATAGAAGCCCTCTGGGCTGATGACACAGCCTGACCTTTTCCAGAGAGCACTCGTCCCAGGAACTGCACAGTCCTTCTGCAGCATTGAACTTTCTCTCGTTTGACTTTATACCCTTTGGCAGCCACATGTTTTAGCAGGAGCTCGGTGGCTTGAAGACAGGCCTCAGCAGTTGGTCCAGTCAGCAATAGGTCATCAACGTATTGGAGAAGAGTTACCCCATCTGGTAAAGTGAGCTCTTCCAGGTGTTCCTTCGGGATCTAATAAAAGATTCCGGGCGAGTCCCTGTACCTCTGTGGCAGTCTGGAGTAAGTAAGACACTGATTTAGGTAGGTGAAAGAGGCTGTGAAACAGAGGCTGTGAGTCTGCATGAAGTGGGATGCAGAAGAATGCATTGGCCAGGTCTGTAACGGAGAACCAGTCCTGTGTTGGGGAGATATTCTGCAGTGCCAGGTAGGGATCGGGAACAGGTTTTACGTCAGGTATGGTGACATCATTAATAGGCCTGAAGTCTTGAACCATCCTCCACTTTCCCGTACTTCCTTTTTTAACAGGTAGAATTGGTCCAGGGTGACGTAGTGTGGAACAGTACCTTACTATCCAGCAAACCAGCAATAGTAGGTTCAATTCCTCTCACCTTCTCCTCGCTCAACGGATATTGTGGCCTGTAGACAGGAAGACGAGCAGGAGTATCTTCATCAACCAGGATTGTAACGGGTTCCACGTCCACTAAGCCCACATCTTCTGGGCTGGTGGTCCAAAGCTGGTCAGGAATCCTAGAGAGCATGTTTTCTGTGTCTGGATGATCTGTCATTTCCCGTCCATGAAACCTTGCTCTACTTACAACCTCCGGTATCGAGGTGTCCTCCTCATTGATCCGGATCCTCCAGACTTGTGTCTCTCCCATATAAGTAGTGGAGACATTTGGAAGGTTGGTCTTAGTCCATGTCAGGACTTCAGCTTTTTTTACAGCAGGACCTAGGGAACGAGCCTCGTATCCGAATCCCACCATCAGTGTAACATGTGGTGTAGAATCGGAATCCATGGTGAACCATTTGTCTCTGAGATCCACGTCGTCGTCCATTACTACACAGCTGGTGGCCACACCTTCCCTGAGTACATATAAGTGACTGCCGTGTCGTCTGTCAGTCATATCTTCACACCATGCTTCCTCATATATCTCATCCTTTTCCCTGGAGTAGTTCATTGTGCCATGTGGTGGAGATCTGGTGGGTAGTAGGTGTTCAGTGTTTGTATCCATGGTTTCCACATCTGGAAAGTTCGGCATACTCTCGGGGTATCAGGGTCACAGTCTAATAGTTTCAGCCAGTAGACATATGTCTTCGTCTTCCAGGTCCTCCTGAGCGTCTCCTAAATATAACATCCTGGGTGGGTCTGAAAACTTTTTAGTCTTGAGTGTCGGCATCAGCTCAGAAGGTGTAATGGTAGTGGCATGGAATCATTTGCTGTTACAGTAAATGCTGCAAACTAGTTTTGAGAGTGGGTCTCTTCCCATAAGGCCAATTGAACATTCAGGATTGTAGAGAAAATGATGGGAGACTTTTAGATCATCCCAGTATACATCCAGTGATACAGTGAATGGCTTTCTCATAACTGTTCCCGAGACCCCTGAGAAAGCTTGTGTTTTGTTGGTAAGAGGGAATGATGCTTGAACTGAGGACCAGGTGCATCATGTGTCAATCAGCATACATTGTTGTTTTCCTCCACTTAAACAGTTGACTACTGGTTCTTCACTAGGTAGAAAAGTGAAGATGGTGGCATTGGTGTCCTTCGGGGTCTCTGGGCAGCTTCATTGACATTCCCTGTCTCCCTGTTGGCCTAGCCAGGACATGCTGGGAATCATGCTGGGGTGTGGCACAGGAACTGGACTTCCTTGAGGGCCCCGGACATGCTGTGGATACTGCTGACTCTGTCCAGGTTGGGGATACTGTTGTCCTTGAGGTCCGCCTCGTCCACCCGTCCATTGGCCCCTTCACCCTAGGTCTCCACTGGCCTCTGCCTCTTGTCTGTCCGTAGCCTCCCCTTCCGTGCATCATACTACAACCCCTTGACCAGTGTCCCAGATGCAGCTCCCGTACTCCCTTTAGGTGACACAGGACCAGGAGGCATATACTCATAATTAGGCCACCCTGTAATTTCAGGGCCCCCACTATACATCAGAGGGGGGCCCCGGCCCATTGCTGTCTGGGGTGCCATGAGACCAGCCATGGTCTGTACCACGGCAGCCACTGTATCAGAAGTATGGGCCTCTGGCAGTATCTTTGGGGTGCCGGTGAGTGGCATTTGTTTACCAGGTTTGTCCTCAGCTAATTGTTTCTTTAGTACTTTCTTTTGGAGCTGTTTCAACTCCTCTTCCTCCTTTCGTTTTCCTTCTCTGTATCTCTCCACATGGTGTTGTGCAATTTCAGTAAATTCCATAAAAATTTGGGCAGTGAGACCAACCACTTTCTCACACTCTGTGCGTACATGGTCAGGTAACCCCTTCAAACACTCTTCTAGGAACAGGTGTTTCATCTCATTCTTGTCCGGCTCAGCATTCCTGGCCTGTCTCCACAGGATCCTGTCTTTTTTCATGTAAGCTGGCACAGTTTCATCCTCTTCTAGGGTCAATCATTTCATCAATTGAGGCCTGGGTTGAGTGGGGTATTTTCTCCTGATGGCAGTCCACATCTGGTTGCGGTATTGATCGAATGGGGTCTTTATGGCGAACCTCCCTCGCATCCCTGCATCATGAATGAGTTCAGGACATTCCTGGTCCCCCATGCACCTATTCATGACGGCCACCATGTCTCCTACTGACAGTTCATCCACTGAGGTCAGGCTCTCAAAGGTCTTCACCCACCGACATCCAGGCTCTTCTGGTAGTGGCAGGGCTTCTACTAGAGTCTAAGTCCCTGTGAGCCCAAAGTTTGTATACTGTGTGCCCACCAGGTAGTTGTCTCAGTGGCATCATGGTAGCACTACCCTGTTTGGTCTTGCTCCTGGTGTGGTGTGTGGGAGCGGACTGTTGGTCCCATAGGTCCCCCTCAAACACGCCACAGATGATTTTTCGGTCAGGCTCATACTGCGGGGGCCCAACCCTCTTCATATTCCTTTGCTTCTTGGCTGTGCGTACCCAGCCTGATAAAATGCACTCCTGACCCTGATGTCGGTGTGCCTTGATTCGGTGTAGTCTGTTCCTTATGCCTGCATTCAATCTGTTCCGTGTCTTTCAAGGTATGTTCCAGTATTTTCACTGATTCCTCCTCCTTTCTGAGTTTGTCTTGGAGCTCGTTCCATGCTCTCCTCCGCTCTTCTTCTTCCTCCTGGGCTTTTGTAAGGCTTGTCTCCGTCCATCTGGTCCCATTATCAGAGGATCCACTTTCACTTCTACTGTCTATGCTCATGCTTCCCCCTTCCATCTGTAATTTACTTAGTTCAGCCACTTCTCTGCTCAGCTCCCTTGCAGCCTCCACCAGAGCCTGTACTTCTTCTTTTCTTCCCTCTGATGTCGGGCACCAGGCTTGTCCACTGCTGCCATCATCTGGTCTTTTGTGGTAATTCGTGGATTATCATAAGGTGGTGGCACTCTAGGGAGTTCAGGGTATAGTCTACCTCCCTGTGATTTAGGTGGGTTTTCATCCGTACACATTTTCTTGAGTTTCTCCAGCGTAGCCAATCCTATGCGCTCCTTCAATTTAGCCTTCTCCAGTTCTTCCTTGATCTTGCCCTTACTCGGCTCTCCTCCCTGATTCCACATAGAACAGGTTTTGTGTGTTTTACGCTGCAGTGCCCCCAGCATTCTACCAGGCTCCCCGTTGACTGGGAGCCCATTGGGCGCGGCAATGCTGCCTTCCTCAATCCATCGCCTGTATATTTTTTCTCCCTTCTTCTTCCACTCCTTTCCATTTCCCCCATTAATTTCTAGTGGCCCAGAAATGGGAAGGTGAACGGAAAGGCTCTGGAGCAACGAACCGCCCTTGCTGTCTCTGCCTGGCCGGTTCCCCTCTTTCCACTGGGATTCTCTGCCTCTAACCCTATTACAGGGGCTGAGTCACTGGCTTACTGGGGCTCTCTCATGCCGTCCCTGGAGGGGGTGCGTCACCTGAGTGGGTTGATTCACTGATGTGGTCATCCTGTCTGGGTTGGCGCCCCCCCCCCCCCCCCCCCCCCCCCCCCCCCGGGTTGTGCCGTGGCGGAGGTCTTTGTGGGCTATACTCAGCCTTGTCTCAGGATGGTAAGTTGGTGGTTGAAGATATCCCTCTAGTGGTGTGGGGGCTGTGCTTTGGCAAAGTGGGTGGGGTTATATCCTTCCTGTTTGGCCCTGTCCGGGGGTGTCCTCGGATGGGGCCACAGTGTCTCCTGACCCCTCCTGTTTCAGCCTCCAGTATTTATGCTGCAGTAGTTTGTGTCGGGGGGGCTAGGGTCAGTTTGTTATATCTGGAGTACTTCTCCTGTCCTATTCGGTGTCCTGTGTGAATCTAAGTGTGCGTTCTCTAATTCTCTCCTTCTCTCTTTCTTTCTCTCTCTTGGAGGACCTGAGCCCTAGGACCATGCCCCAGGACTACCTGACATGATGACTCATTGCTGTCCCCAGTCCACCTGGCCGTGCTGCATCTCCAGTTTCAACTGACCTGAGCCCTAGGACCATGCCTCAGGTCTACCTGACATGATGACTCCTTGCTGTCCCCAGTCCACCTGACCGTGCTGCTGCTCCAGTTTCAACTGTTCTGCCTTATTATCATTCGACCATGCTGGTCATTTATGAACATTTGAACATCTTGGCCATGTTCTGTTATAATCTCCACCCGGCACAGCCAGAAGAGGACTGGCCATCCCACATATGCTCTCTCTAATTCTCTCTTTCTTTCTCTCTCTCGTAGGACCTGAGCCCTAGGACCATGCCCCAGGAATACCTGACATGATGACTCCTTGCTGTCCCCAGTCCACCTGACTGTGCTGCTGCTCCAGTTTCAACTATTCTGCCTTATTATTATTCGACCATGCTGGTCATTTATGAACATTTGAACATCTTGACCATGTTTTGTTATAATCTCCACCCGGCACAGCCAGAAGAGGACTGGCCACCCCACATAGCCTGGTTCCTCTCTAGGTTTCTTCCTAGGTTTTGGCCTTTCTAGGGTGTTTTTCCTAGCCACCGTGCTTCTTCACCTGCATTGCTTGCTGTTTGGGGTTTTAGGCTGGGTTTCTGTACAGCACTTTGAGATATCAGCTGATGTACGAAGGGCTATATAAAATAAATTTGATTGATTGATTGATTGATCTGTACTTCTCCACAACTTTGTCCCTGACCTGTTTGGAGAGCTCCTTGGTCTTCATGGTGCCGCTTGCTTGGTGGTACCCCTTGCTTAGTGGTGTTGCAGACTCTGGGGACTTTCAGAACAGGTGTGTATATATGCTGAGATCATGTGACAGATCATGAGACACTTAGATTGCACACAAGTGGACTTTATTTAACTAATTATGTGACTTCTGAAGGTAATTGGTTGCACAATATCTTATTTAGGTGCTTCATAGCAAAGGGGGTGAATACATATGCACGGACCACTTTTGCTTTTGCTAATTTATTGAAACAAGTTATTCTTTTAATTTCACTTCACCAATTTGAACTATTTTGTGCATGTCCATTATATTAAATACAAATACAAATAAATTCAAATTACAGGTTGTAATGCAACAAAATTGGAAAAACATCAAGGGGGACTGTAAGGGACTGTACGCAATGTCCCCTCGCGCTCTGGCAGCTTTCATGGCTGGGGTAAATTCTTCCCTCTTCTGGCGCACAGCTTCAGGATAGTAATCCTTGTTCAGGTAGACATACGTTCCTCTCAAGTTCTTGGCTCTTTCCAGAACAGCTACATCAGGATCTTGACTACTATTGACCTGTCACCTGGGTCGGTGGTGGGTTTTCCAGTCCTGTGGGCACACTCCACCTCAATCTTCCTGTGGTCCATCTTCAGTTTCTCCGAGATCATTTCCCTCATTTTGTCCACAAACTCTGTATAGGGGTCATTTGGAGCAACCATGAACAACCATGTTGTTCCACCTTGATTGTCCCTTGAGAATCTGATTTCCCTGTCATTGTTATCATGGATGCACATACAGAAGTGAGGCACTCTATCAAATAGTTACAGATTGCTGCCATCTTGCCATTCTCCTGTTTAAACTCTTCGAGCTGACCCTGGGAGATCTGGAGCCCTTTGGTCAGGTCGTCCATTATTTTATTAGTTGACCACTCCAGTATTTGGACACAACACTTAAAGCTATTTTCTTGTTGTTGTAACAACTGCTTGTAGTACTCTATTTGTTTGTTTAAAAGATCCTTCACCTGTGATAAAGAGACTCCATTGACCCCAACGTTACTCCCGCCGGGTTCGTCTTTGTCTTGCTAGTAACTTAGGCTACGCTGTTACTCCTCGCAGTTCCAGACAGGGGAGGTTGCAGGGAAGATTGGAATCAACAACAACAAACAGAAGGGATCTAGTCCACGGTCCCAGCCACAATGGCTAACTTCATCGTGTAGTTAATTAACTAGCCTGTTGAGTGTGGGGGGCAGTATTTTGATGTTTGGTTGGAAAAACGTTTCCAAAGTAAACTGCCTATTTCTCAGACCCAGAAGCTAGAATATGCATATAATTGGCAAATCAGGATAGAAAACATTCTAAAGTTTCAAAAACTTTCAAAATAGTGTCTGACTATAACAGAACTGATATTGCAGGCAAAAACCTGAGGAAAATCCAACCAGGAAGTGCCTCTTATTTTGAAAACTCCCTGTTCCATTGCATGCCTTTCCTCCATTTAAAGGGATATCAACCAGATTCCTTTCCCTATGGCTTCCACATGGTGTGAACAGTCTTAGACATAGTTTCAGCCTTTCATTCTGAAAAACGATCACATCGCGTCAGTGGATGACTGGGTGTCCAAGCATGAGCTATAACAGGTTGGAGCAGACATTTTCTCTCTCTCTCTCTCCTATTGAAAAAGCTACCGCCCGGTTGAAATATTATTGATTCTTTATTGTATAAACAACCTGAAGATCGATTATAAAAAAACATTTGACATGTTTCTACAAACTTGAAGGATACTATTTGACATTTTAGTCTGCCCGTCATGACCTGCAAGAGCCTGTGGATTACTAAACAAAATGCGGCAACCAAATGGAGGTTTTTGGATATAAAAATAATCTTTATCGAACAAAACTGACATTTATTGTGTAACTGGGAGTCTCGTGAGTGCAAACATCTGAAGATCAAAGGTAAGCGATTATTTTTTTTGCTTTTCTGACTTGTGACCAATCTACTTTTCTGAGCGATGTCCTCACATAAACGCTTGGTTTGCTTTCGCTGTAAAGCTTTTTTGAAATCTGACACGCCAGGTGGATTAACAACAAGCTAAGCTGTGTTTTGCTATATTGCACTTGTGATTTCATGAAAAAAAATATTTTTTGTAATTTAATTTGAATTTGGCGCTCTGCAATTCAGCGGATGTTGACGAAAATGATCCCGCTAACGGGATGGGTGCACCAAGAAGCTAGTAACCAAACTTTTTCAGTAGACTTTCAAAGCTTTCCAAAACAACAAACAGAGCTCTCCCTTGTTCCACATTCAGTGTTCTCCGTAATTGTTGTTTGATTCCCCATTGCTGGTGAACTTGCAAAATAATGATTTAGGGCTCTGTTCCGCCTTAGCGAAGACTGCATTCACGGTAAACGCTGAATATGTCGGCTCAATCTGAAATGAACTTTACATTTCTAGGGGTCAATCTGTAACATTTCAGCAATAGAGAGTGAACAAAGCCCTTAATATTGTTGATCATCCAACATTTCTGTAGCAACATATTTATTTATTATGGCATTTTAGATCTTCCCAATCTTAGTTGTTTTTCAATGGCGATGCTGCGTTACTGGGTTTGTCTATATGGGATATAGCTTTTGTCAAAATTGACTTTTCGTAGCAGGTTTAGAACTTACTAGGTAGGGTAGGATAATTAGGTTAAGGTTAGGAAAAGGGTTAGGGTTAGCTAAAATGCAATTATATTTGTTACTTTTGACGTCAATTTGACAAAAGCTGTATCCCATCTAGACATGACCCATCTACTGTCTCTGCCTGCTTGGAGAGTTATGCACGGAGACTCAGTGCCACAAAATGAGTAGCAAAACGCTACTAAACCTGGCCAGATAATTTCAAGTCATCAGTCTCAAGTCGCGAGTCTTGAGGCTCCATTCCAAGTCAAGTCTCAAGTTTATTTTATATCGAGTCGAGTCTCAAGTCATCATCTTTGTGACTTGAGTCAAACTCGAGTCCAAGTCATGTGACTCGAGTCCACAACTCTTCTTAGAATGTTTGTCTCTAACACTGTTTTCTTCCGTGAACCAAAACTACATTTACATTTAGTCATTGTAATGAAGTTTTCAAAAGGTCATATCAAAATGTTTTTATTTTGGTCTGCTTTGCCCATTCTTGTCTCGACTATTTGCAGAGTGCCTCAATACTTCAAAGCTACCGCCTAGTCTTTATCAGGCTTCAATTTCATTACTACTAAAGAAAAACAAAGACCCCCTGGAATGTTGATCCTATCGCCCAATCTCGCTTTTAAACTGTGATTACAAAATCCTAGCTAAGCTTTTAGCCATCCGTATGGAAGGCTTGCTGCACCAAGTAATACACTCTGACCAGACTGGCTTTGTGAGAAATAGGCATTTATTTTTCAATATTAGGCGCCTTATGAATATACTGTACTCCCCAGCGTTGGAGGACCCGGAGGTGGTGGTCTCACTTGATGCCGAAAAAGCGTTTGACCACGTTGAGTGGGATTACCTAACAGCTGCCCTTTAAAGATTTGGCTTTGGCCCCAAATTCATTGCGTGGATAAAGATTCTTTATTTTTCCTCCATGGCTTCGGTACGGACTAATAACTTGTCCTCTGACTAATTTCCCTTGCACTGCGGATCCAGACAGGGTTGCCCACTCTCCCCCTTGTTGTTTGCTTTGGCAATCGAGCCTCTCGCCATTGCACTACGCTCTAATGATGCCATTCAAGGCATAATCAGGGCGGGCTGGGAGCAGAAAGTCTCGATATATGCTGACGACCTCCTTTTGTTTATCTCCAACCCCGATACCTCATTGCCACGTGCCCTATCTGTTCTTAAACAGTTTGGATCAATCTCAGGGTAAAAGCTGAATCTAGGCAAGTGTGAGCTTTTTCCGGTAAACAAGGCTGCTTTAAAGTGCTCTTTTACAAGTTCTCAGTTTAGGATTGTCCGGGATCAATTCACTTACTTGGGAGTAAAAGTGACAAGGAAATATTCAAATTTGTTTCAGGAAAACTTGGTTGCTATAGCAGACAGATTGAAACAATCTTTTACTTTTTGGAATTCGCTACCACTTTCTCTTATCGGAAGGATTAATGTTTTTAAAATGAATGTGTTGCCCAAACTGGCTGCAGACTGATCCTACTGGATCCTACTGGACTCTGGGTCCAGATGGAGTCTGAATCGTGTGAACCTGCAGCACTTTCCTCTGTGCTGTGCTCGTCTCTCCCAATGTCCCTAGGCAAAACGTGTGTCAACCCAATTGTAAAGCAGTCTCTTAAAATTTGGAATCAGTTCCGTTTAGCCTTTAGCCTCCGAGGCTTTTCTCTATCAGTCCCAATCAATCAGAACATTTTATTTCCTCCATCTTTGAATGATGGGGCTTTTGGCATTTGGCACTCACTAGGCCTCTCCTCGCTAGCCCAATTATTATTTGATACATTTGCCTCGTTTTCTCAGCTGCAGGAAAAGTTCAATCTCCCACAATCCCACTTTTTCCGCTATCTCCAGACTAGAAACTTTGTCAGGGCTAACACACCTGGATTTCCCAATAGGCCTGCGAATACAGCTATAGAGAGCATCTTGGAGCTGAACAAGCTTCCTAGGGGCGCAATTTCAGATGTATATGCAATCATTCATGACTTACAGAACCCTTCTTTGGTGCCTTTTAAAGACTCGATGGGAAAAGGATTTGGGGGAGGAACTTGGGTAAGACGCCTGGGAATCTGTGCTGCGCAGGGTGCACTCGTCCTCTTTTAGCACTAGACACAGCCTCATTCAATTCAAGGGGGTTCACCGTATCCACTGGTCGGGGGCCAAACTTGGAAGAATATTCTCTGATTTTGATCCTACCTGTGTCAGATGTAAAGTGGAACCAGCCACACTGTTGCATATGTTTTGGGGCTGTCATAAACTGTCAGGTTTCTGGGAATTAATATTGAAATGTTTCTCTGATATATATGACACTGTTATAGATCCGTCTCCCCTTACAGCCCTTTTTGGAGTACTGCCCATGGGTACCCCCCTATCAAGAATCCAGTCGGACACTGTTGCTTATACAACTCTTTTAGCTAGACGGCTAATACTACAGAACTGGAAGATGGCAGCTCCCCCATCTTATAAATATTGGGTGAGGGATGTGTTGTGCTCTCTGAAACTAGAAAAAAGTCAATTCAATTCACGTGGGAACCCCAAACTGTTTGATGAGGCTTGGGCTCCATTCCGGTCTTACATTAAACAGTCCATCCTCTGATGGCATTCCACTTAATACTAAAATAAGTCTGTGACTTAAAGGTTGGAGGAGCTTCTCCCTGTGTTTTTGCTGGGGGAGGGCATTAAGGTCCATGTGCTTATTGATTGTGATCCGCAGATGCCTTGTTCATCTTGCCCAGGCAGAGACTGAAGTGTGAGCTTGTTTTTCCCAGTTATTTTTACATTTTGTTCACGCCTACATGAATAATCATTTAATTTTTTTATTTTAAAGCATTGTAAAACTTTTTTTTTGGTCCAGTGGATGGTCGGTCTGTGGCCATGACTCTCTGTGAGTGGTTGCATTTCTCCACCCTTATCCCGTGACTGTTTACAGGAACAATGGTGAGGTGTTTGCTCTGTCCCTGTACTATAGATTGCCCTTTAACCTCTGTAGCCTTCTGCCTGGTGTGTTTAACTTGTCTAAAGTATGGTATCTTTAAAGCTATTTAAAAAAAAAATTAAAAAAAATCTAGTTGAGTATATAATTTATATTGCTTTGTCTTGTTTGTGTGTGTGTGTGTGTGTGTGTGTGTGTGTGTGTGTGTGTGTGTGTGTGTAAAATTAATAAACAGAGTTAAAAAAATAAAATAAAATATTTTTTAAACCTTGCAAGCCTTTTGTAAAATGCCCTTTGTCAAAATGTACTTACTAATTAACAAGTTTTGCATTCAAAATTAACAGGAATATTGCAAATGACGTTGAAATGGCAACAGCGAAACATTCTGTCAAGTATGTCAATGGACGAACAGCTAAACTGTCCGTGTAGCTGTGACATTGTCCTGAAGTGTGTGTATATGAGTCAGCAGGGGGAGTAGGCTACAGTTGGTGGTGAGGCCTTAGAATAGATGGAGAAGAAATGTGAATTGTGAGCATTAAACCACACAGTTGCTGCCAACTATCTCACAACAGGTTCAAGATAAAGGAAACTAAAATGGTATTAAAACTGTTTTGTTTTTTACCAAAACATTGTCACATGAATGAAGAACTGCGAGGAGTAACCATATTCAGAAACATAGCTTTCAAATCAGTGCAATCTGGAAGTTCTCAGAAGACAAAGCCTTGAAATTATCCATGATCAGACCCATTTGACATATGTCACTGTCTATTCATACCTTCCTTTCTTTCCAGATCCCCTTCTCCAGTGTGAAAGAGGTTTCGAGACCTTTCCTGGGGTGTGGGGGGCCCGGTGTCGACCAGTGGTCCCCGATCATGCCCTGAGGGTGGGAAGGCAATATTTACTCAGATGCCCTCCACAAAGGAGTGACAAAAACAAGAACACCATTTCCAAAACTGCTGTACTAGGTAGAACCTGTATCCTGTGTAATAAATCAGGTGACTAGTCCCCCCCACCCAGCTCCAAATGAATCCCATAAATGTTATTACAATTCCTCCCATTGGTAACTCACACACACACACACACACACACACACACACACACACACACACACACACACACACACACACACACACACACACACACACACACACACACACACACACACACACACACACCAGGTGTTTACATTAGGACCAAGTGATGCTGGCAGCAGGTAAACAGAGGTCAGTCATCAGTCAAAATGAAGGATGCTCCATGAAGCTTTAATTAGCCCGCCAACCACTGCCTTTATTTATATTTAACTGATGGCTCATTACGTAGAGTAAACCTCGGACCCCTGATTAGGACCCAGCAGTAAAAGGCTACATTGTTTGCCCGCCACGCCATGTGGATCGGAAACCTTCATTTGCGGCCTGCGACTGTTCATTTCTTCAAATAAATAGAGCGTTTGCGATTGTTATTTTCACTGGTTATAATTAGACATTAAATAGTAGTTAACTTTGTGACACATGACATAACTCCACATCCCCTTTTCCATATTTCACCTTTAAATCTCTGCTCTGACTCATGTGACTTGGAAAACATTGGATATATTAAAGCAAACCACTGGGCACAACATGTCATTTCAACGTGGGTAATTAGGTAGTATTTGGTTGAGATGTTGATCAATGAGCTATTGAGATGTTAATCAATGGGGTGGAGCAGCACTGCATCTCAGTGCTAGAGGTCACTACAGACACCCTGGTTCAAATCCAGGCTGTATCACAGCTGGCCGTGATAGGGAGTCTCATAAGGTGGCACACAATTGGCCCAGCGTCGTCCGGGTTTGGCCGGTGTAGGCCGTCATTGTAAATAAGAATTTGTTCTTAACTGACTTGTCTAGTTAAATAAAGGTTAAAATAAAAAAAATACATGCGATTACAACCAATGTTCAACAATTGATCTAATAATTTAAATTGAAAAAAGGGGTGGATTCTTAATGTATTTTGAGATTCTGCACAAATTATTAGAGCAATTGTGAAGCTCTGGGAAGACCTATGCATG
Source organism: Oncorhynchus mykiss (assembly GCF_013265735.2). Classification (NCBI taxonomy): domain Eukaryota; kingdom Metazoa; phylum Chordata; class Actinopteri; order Salmoniformes; family Salmonidae; genus Oncorhynchus; species Oncorhynchus mykiss. Next base: position 36,482,884 of record NC_048580.1, on the reverse strand, counting down.
CAATCTTGAACATGCACACTTTTTATGATTACATAAGAATACATTTATAGTTACAGTAACCTCAGAATGTGGCCATTGGTGTTTTACTCATTTTAAGGTGGAACGTTACATAAGTTTGTAAGATTACATAAGAATACATTTATAGTTATAGTAACCTCAGAATGTGGCCATTGGTGTGTTACTCATTTTAAGGTGGAACGTTACATTAGTTTGTAAGATTACATTTATCGTTACAGTAAGTAACCTCAGAATGTGGCCATTGGTGTGTTACTCATTTTAAGGTGGAACGTTACATTAGTTTGTAAGATTACATTTATCGTTACAGTAAGTAACCTCAGAATGTGGCCATTGGTGTGTTACTCATTTTAAGGTGGAATGTTACATTAGTTTGTAAGATTACATAAGAATACATTTATAGTTACAGTAACCTCAGAATGTGGCCATTGGTGTATTACTCATTTTAAGGTGGAACGTTACATTAGTTTGTAAGATTATATAAGAATACATTTATAGTTACAGTAACCTCAGAATGTGGCCATTGGTGTGTTACTCATTTTAAGGTGGAACGTTACATTAGTTTGTAAGATTACATTTATAGTTACAGTAAGTAACCTCAGAATGTGGCCATTGATGTGTTACTAATTTTAAGGTGGAACGTTACATTAGTTTGTAAGATTACATAAGAATAAATTTAGTTACAGTAACTTCAGAATGTGGCCATTGGTGTGTTACTCATTTTAAGGTGGAACGTTACATTAATTTGTAAGATTACATAAGAATACATTTATAGTTACAGTAACCTCAGAATGTGGCCATTGGTGTGTTACTCATTTTAAGGTGGAACGTTACATTAGTTTGTAAAATAGCTTTAACTGGTCTATTTACTGTATTACAAAAGTAATATTGAATTGTGTTTGGTTGGCAGCGCAACCAAATATCAACATTTGAAGGAGATGTACAGTATCTTCCGCTTGGATAGCTCCATCTGTGCTACTGACTTAGTCTGGCTTTAATTACAGTTTGTCTACAAATAAATAATTGATGTTGGATTCACGTCTCCATCTCAACTAAAAGTTAAAGAATATAACTAAATCACATCAGACTTTAAATGGACTGTAATGGTCCAATTCAGATGTTTTTTTCTCAATACCAAATAATTTCTGGTTAACAATTAAGTACCTTACTGTGATTTTTTCCAATAAAAAACAAAATAAAATATAAATGGCTTTTGAGGAAAGCCATTTTCTCAAGCAATAATTTTTATCCATAAACATGGTAGCATCCACATTAATGTTGACGTGTTTAGAAACATGTTATATTCGTATTTACAATACAAGTGATTCCAAAAGGACACAATACATTATTTACCATTTATTTTTTTGGGACACAAAATCATTTGAAACACAACAAAAACAAACAGCAAATGCATCCAACAAGTTTGTGGAGTCACAAGTTTGATGTACTCATTGTGTGCTATGCATTTGTGATCAAATACTAAACTTTTGACTACTTTAATACACATAAAGTAGTCTTTCAGAACAGCCTCAATTTGTCAGGACAATGTGTCGAAAGCGTTCTACAGGGATGCTGGCCCATGTTGACACCAATGCTTCCCACAGTTGATACACACGGGAAACTGTTTAGAGTGAAAAACCGTTGCAGTTCTTGAAACAAACCGGTCCGCCTGGCACCTACTACCACGTTCAAAGGCATTTCAATCTTTTGTCTTGCCCATTCACACTCAATGGTGTAAACACAATCCACGTCTCAATTGTCTTAATGCTTAAAAAACCTGTCTCCTGCCCTTCATCCGCACTGATTTAAGTGGATTTAACAAGTGACATCAATAAGGGTTCATAGCTTCCACCTGGATTCACTTGGTCAGGACATGTCATGGAAAGAGCAGGTGTGCATAATGATTTGTTCACTCAGTGTATATATATGTTTTGTTCACAGTGTACCTTTTGTGCAGTACATGCCTAGGTGGATTAATGTTCAACAATGCTTGTGTCTTCATTGTGTGCATAACACATTCAAGTGATTTATTTTTAAATTGCCACAGCTGTATATTTTCCAAGAAAGTCAGAAAGTGGACTATCAATTGTCTCTATTAGCCTATGTCTTAAAGTCCTAAAAAATGAGGCATCAATCCAATCTAGGAAAAAGGTGGTAAATGTACCACAGCAGTCGAGTATTAACCCCCAAAGTGAAGGCGCAAGCAAGCATGCACATACCATGACGTATTGCAAAGGAAACAGTAATAGCCCTCCAACTTCATTCATATGTGATTTACAGTGCATTCGGGAAGTATTCATACCCCTTGACCTTCCCACATTTCGTTACAGCCTTTTTCTAAAATGGATTCAATTAGTGTTTTCCTCATCAAACTACACACAATACCCCATAATGACAAAGCAAAAACTTTTTTAGAAGTTTTTGCAAATGTATTAAAAATAAATAACAGAAATAACTTATTTACATAAGTATTCAGACCCTTTGCTATGAGACTTGAAATTGAGTTCAGGTGCATCTTATTTCTGTCTAACAACTTGTCTGTAGAGCTTTGAGACAGGATTGTGGCCTTCATCATTCTTAAATGAAAGAAGATTGGAAACGCCAAGACTCTTCCTAGAGCTGGCCGCCTGACCAAAATCAGCAATCGGGGGAGAAAGGCCTTGGTTAGGGAGATGACCAAGAAACTGATGGTTGCTCTGACAGTGCTCCAGAGTTCCTCTGTGGACATGGGAGAACCTTCCAGAAGAACAGCCATCTCTGCAGCACTCCACCAATCAGATGGAAGCCACTCCTCAGTAAAAGGCACATGACAGCCCGCTTGGAGTTTTTCAAAAGGCACCTAAAAAATTCTCAGACTATGAGAATCAAATCAAACTTTCTTTGTCACATGCGCCGAATACAACAAGTGTAGAACTACAGTGAAATGCTTACTTCCAAGCCCTTAACCGACAGTGCACTTCAAGAATAAGTTAAGAAAATATTTACCAAAGAAACTAAAGTAAAAAATAATAAATAGTAACACAATAAAATAGCAATAACGAAGCTATGTACAGGTGGTACCGGTACCGTGTCTATGTGCAGGGATACAAGTTAGTCGAGGTAATTTGTACACGTAGGTAGAGTGAAGTGACTATAAATAGATAATAAACAGCAAGAATCAGCAGAGTACAAAACAAATGGAGGGGGGGGGTTGTTAATATAAATAGTCTGGTGGACATTTGCTACATTTTTCAGAAGTCTTATGGCTTGGCGATAGAAGCTGTTAAGGAGCCTTTTGGTCCTACACATGGTGCTCCAGTACTGCTTGCCGTGTAATAGCAAAAAAAAAACTGTCTTTGACCTGGGTGACTGGAGTCTCTAACAATTTTTGGAACTTCCTCTGACACCGCCTAGTATATAGGTCCTGCATGGCAGGAAGCTTGGCCCCAGTGATGCACTGGGCCATACGCACTACCCTCTGTAGTGCCTTGCGGTCGGAGCCCGAGCAGTTGCCATACCAGATAGTGATGCAACCAGTCAGGATGCTCTCGATGGTGCAGCTGTAGAACTTTTTGAGGATCTTGGTACCCATGCCAAATCTTTTCAGTCTCCTGAGGGGGAAAATGTGTTGTCGTGCCCTCTTCACAACTGTCTTGGTATGTTTGGATCATGATAGTTTGTTGGTGATGTGGACACCAAGGAACTTGAAACTCTCGACCCGCTCCACTACAGCCCCATCAATGTTGATGGGGGACTGTCCGGCACGCCTTTTCCTGTAGTCCACAATCAGCTCTTTAGTCTTGCTCACATTGAGGGGGAGGTTGTTGTCCTGGCACCACACTGCCAGGTCTCTGACCTCATCCCTATAGGCTGTCTCATCGTTGTAGGTGATCAGGCCTACCACTGTTGTGTCGTCAGCAAACTTAATGATGGTGTTGGAGTCGTATTTGGCCACACCGTCGTGGGTGAACATGGAGTACAGGAGGGGACTAAACACACACCCCTGAGGGGCCCCAGTGTTGAGGATCAGCTTGGCAGACATGTTGTTGCCTACCCTTACTATCTGGGGTGGCCCGTCAGAAAGTCCAGGGTCCAGTTGCAGAGGGAAGTGTTTTGTCCCAGGGTCCTTAGCTTAGTGATGAGCTTCGTGGGCACTATGGTGTTGAACGCTGAGCTGTAGTCAATGAACAGCATTCTCACATCGCTGTCCATTTTGTCCATGTGGGAAAGGGCAGTGTGGAGTGCGATTGAGATTGCGTCATCTGTTGATCTAGGGTATCCAGGAGGATGCTGTTGATGTGAGCCATGACCAGCCTTTCAAAGCACTTCATGGCTACCGACGTGAGTGCTACAGGGCGGTAATCATTTAGGCAGGTTACCTTCACTTCCTTGGGCACAGGGACTATGGTGGTCTGCTTGAAAGATGTAGGTATTACAGACTTCCTCAGGAAGAGTTAAAAAATGTCAGCGAAGACACTTGCCAGTTGGTCCGCGCATTCTTTGCGTACATGTCCTGGTAATCCATCCAGCCTTGCGGCTTTTTGAACGTTGACCCGTTTAAAGGTCTTACTCACATCAGCTAGCGAGAGCGTTATCACACAGTTATCCAGAACAGCTGGTGGTCTCGGCATGCTTCAGTGTTGCTTGCCTCGAAGCGATCTTAAAAGGCATGTAGCTCATCTGGTAGGCTCATGTCACTGGGCAGCTCACGTCTGGGTTTCCCTTTGTAGTCCATATTAGTTTTCAAGTTTTGCCACATCCGACGAGCATCAGAGCCGGTGTAGAAGGATTCAATCTTAATCCTGTATTGGACTCTTTGCTTGTTTGATGGTTCATCTGAAGGCATAGCAGGATTTTATTTAGAAGTATCCGGATTACTGTCCCACTCCTTGAATGCGGCAGCTCTAGCCTTTAGCTCGATGCGGATGTTGCCTGTAATCCATGGCTTCTGGTAGGGATGTGAACGTACGGTCACTGTGGGGACAACGTCGTTGAGGCAAAGATGAACGGAGCAAAATACTGAGAGATCTTTGATGAAAACCTACTCCAGAGCGCTCAGGACCTCAGACTGGTTGAAGGTTTACCTTCCAAAAGGACAAAGATCCTAAGCACACAAGCCAAGACAACGCAGGAGTGGCTTCAGCACAGGTCTCTGAATGTCCTTGAGTGGCCCAGCCAGAGCCCGGACTTGAAACTGATTTAACATCTCTGGAGAGACCTGAAAATACAGTAGCTGTGCAGCAGTTCTCCCCATCCAACCTGACAGAGCTTGAGAGGATCTGCAGAGAAGAATGGGACAAACTCCCCAAATACAGGTGTGCCATGCTTGTAGCGTCAAACCCCCAAAAACTTGAGGCTGTAATCGCTGCCAAAGGTGCTTCAACAAAGTACTGAGTAAAGGGTCTGAATACTTGTGTAAATGTGATATTTCAGTATTTTATTTATACATTTTCAAAAATGTCGAAAAACCTGTTTCTCATTTGTCATTATGGGATATTCTGTGTATATTGATGAGGGGGGGATCCAATTTAATACATTTTAGAATAGGGCTGTAACGTAGCAACATTTGGAGAAAGTGAAGGGTTCTGAATACTTTCCCTCTAAATAAAGAAATCCAAAAACCTATTGTAAGATTATTTTAAATCCTGCAGACAAAAATAACACATACGTACCAACAGCATGAAACAATATATAGAAATAAAAACCTTTAGGGGAGAAATCTTAGCCCCCAAATAATCTAATGTATTTCACTCAGGGAGAGCAGGGGAAGCTTAAAATACTTAGTATTTCAGGTTCAATACTGAATCATACATTTATCAAGGGCAGCATCTGGACCTAGAGAATAGCATATCTATGTGTGTGTGTCTGTCTGTGTCTCTCTGTATTTGTGTGTTCTGTCTGTGTGTGTATGCAGAGATTTCCTAATTGGCAGCAGAGGGTAGCTGTAAGCTGACATCTGCAGCTGATTTTTGGTGGTAATAAATCAGGTTTGTTTCTCGACTGGCGTGCTTCCACTGAGCTTTCACTCTCTCTCCCTCTCCATTCCCTCTCTTTTCCCCCTGTCGACCGGAAACCCAAAGACTAGCAATGGTGTTCTGGAACTCTCTCTCTCCCTCCATTCCCTCTCTGTTCCCCCTGTCCACCGGAAACCCAAAGACTAGCAATGTTGTTCTGGAACACTCTCTCTCCATCCATTCCCTCTCTTTTCCCCCTGTCCACTGGAAACCCAAAGACTAGCAATGTTGTTCTGGAACACTCTCTCTCCATCCATTCCCTCTCTTTTCCCCCTGTCCACTGGAAACCCAAAGACTAGCAATGGTAAATAAAATTTGATTTGATTTGATTTGGTGTTCTGGAACACTCTCTCTCCCTCCATTCCCTCTCTTTTCCCCCTGTCCACCAGAAACCCAAAGACTAGCAATGGTGTTCTGGAACACTCTCTCTCCCTCCATTCCCTCTCTTTTCCCCCTGCCCACCGGAAACCCAAAGACTAGCAATGGAGGTCTGGAACACTCTCTCTCCCTCCATTCCCTCTCTTTTCCCCCTGCCCACCGGAAACCCAAAGACTAGCAATGGAGGTCTGGAACACTCTCTCTCCCTCCATTCCCTCTCTTTTCCCCCTGTCCACCGGAAACCCAAAGACTAGCAATGGAGGTCTGGAACTCTCTCTCTCCCTCTCCACTTTTTGGGTGGCCGGAAAACTTGAGCTGCGAAAGCTGCTTCCTCGCCAAACTGGAAAGAAAAATGGATGAAGAAATGTGTCTCAATTCACTTCACTGGCTGATAAACGTGTGAACAGACCACAGATGAAAAAGGTAGCTAGTCACCTCCTGCCCCAACGGGAGCAGGTGTCATGTCTCTATCAGAACAAGTATCCTTATAGATCTGTCCCTGTACAACTGTCATATTCAGTGCAAAAACTCTCACTTGTAAAAATACCCCCCCCTCCAAAAACAATGACTGTAGAATGCTGACATGCTACACGACAGGGTCCTTCCACAACTAAGGCACTACCAGTGTCCACAGTACTCTTTCTTACACCTGTATCTGTAACAGAAAATGAATCATAACATCCACATTTATAGACAAAATGCAGGAGACGAGTACAGGGAGACCTATAAAGACGAGGGGAATAAAGTAATCACAATTCTACTGTAGGGGATATTAAATTTTTTTAATACATCAAAATGACAAAAAAAACTCTTGCAGAACCAATGATTCTTCCTGCTTACTCTTCTCCAATTGCCTGAGGACACAGATGCACTTGTGGACAGGGGAGCTGTGATTACGCAAACAAACCACACTTGGATCACAACACACGAGTGAAACAAAGCCAACGAAATGCCAAGATCAACATGGAGAACGGAACTAGCGTGTGTCTCATTGTCGAGTGGGGAATGAGAGAGAGAGCGAGAGAGACAGGAGGGGACAGACGGGGCCTGGAGTTATCTCACACAGACGAGGAGAAAACAGACATAAGCAGAGGTGGAGAAGGGGCTCGATCACATGCTGCTAGCTAGAGAACTACAGTCTGAACTACAGAACTACAGTTCCCTGTTCAAATGCTTCACAAAATGCATTCTACCTTGAGCTGAGCTGGCAGGGTTGAATTGGTCAAAGTAACAGGATGAAACCTTGCCTTCATCTTTCCAATCATGTAGCAATCAATGGTTAGCTCAACAAAGGAACACTGGAAATAAGCATTTTTTTACATGGCATGGGAGGAGGGACTTGTTTTGAAAAGGTTTTGCATATTCTCTTTTGGCCATACTGTCATGGTTTTACCTGTCACCATAGGGCGGCAGAGACCATCCTAGAGATATTAGCGACTCTCAGGTGTGTCCTATTTACTCATTATGATTGAAAAGAGGTGTGTTTTCTGTTTTCCTGTGCTGAAGCTTGAATTGTGTGCTGTGTGCGTTTGTCTCCTGAGTGAGTTTTTGAGTCTTAGTGTTTGTTGTTTTCCCAGTGTTACCATTGATCCTTCCATTGCCGTTTCCCAGTAAAGTATTATGTTTATCCTTAACCACTGATTCCTCGTCTGGTCTCTTCTCTGCCCCTGGGTCCAACCTCACCATGTCAGCCCAAAACATGGACCCAGCAGAGATCACCCAGATCAAGAATGTTGTAACCCACCAAGGAGCACTGCTGTGGCAGCAGCAAGAACAACTCTTTTCGACATCAGAAACCCTCCGGGCACTTACCGACTCTCTCCAACCACAGTTCAACCCCAACCCAGGAGGAGCCAATGCCCAATTCTCATTACCCAGTGCTACAGGCGTCGCCAAGCCCAAGATCCCAGCCCCCGAGAGGTATGATGGCCACCCGGGAGAATACAACGGGATTCTCATCCAGTGCTCTCTGGGGTTCGAGCTACAGTCCTCGTTCCATACCGATCGGGCCATGATCGCCTACATCATCTCTCTACTCTCTGCAAGGCACTGGAGTGGCCAACGGCAGTGTGGTAACAGCAGCCACCATCCTGCAGCTCCATATTAGCCTTCACTGCCGGGCTGCGACGAGTCTTCGACCAGCCAGTCAGCAGATGAGAAGCGGCCAGCCGACTGCTCAACTTACAACAAGGGGCCAGACCAGTGGCTGACTTCGCCATTGAGTTCCGCACCCTAGCCTCCGAGAGGGGGTGGAATACCGAGACACTGGTTACCACTTTCCACCATGGGTTGTATAACTCCGTCAAGGATCAATTGGGAGAGGATCTCGAGCCCCTGATAACACTGGCAATCAGGATCGACAACCGCCTCCGAGAATGAGTGAGACAGCGCTTTTTGGACAGCACCCCATGCCCCCGGGATGCACACATCTGAGCCAACAGGATGGCGCTCGTGCGATGGCAGCTGCCTCTACTGCAAGGTCTCGGCCATCACCGTGCTACCTGCCCAGAGCTGACAGGAAATGCCAGGGCTCACCAGGACACGGGAGATGAGCTGTGCAGTTATCTCCCGGCTACCCAGTCACCGTCTGTTACTATCTGCAACCCACCACTTGGACAAGCGTTAGCACCAGATTCAAGCCTTTGTGGACTCTGGGGCCGCGGATAATTTCCTTGAACAAGATTTCACCAGAGAGATCCCCTGTGTGAAATGTCCCCTCCCTCTGCAGATTCAAGCCCTCGGTGGACGCCCCATTGGCTCTGGCCAGGTGGAATATCAGACCAAGCGCATTCTACTGCAGGTTGGGGTGAACCACTCTGAGACTCCTAGTTTTCTGTTGATCCCGAGATCAGGTACCCCTAGGATAACCCAATAGTTTCCTGGTCCACGGGACACTTACCAGACTGGTATAAGGACTGCCAGACTAAATGTTTAAGACCCCAAATCAAAACAAATCAAATATTATTTGTCACATGCACCAAATACAACAGGTGTAGGTGGACCTTACAGTGAAATGCTAACTTATGAGCCCCTAACCAACAAAGCAGTTTAAATAATAATAAGAAATAAAAGTAACAAGTAATTAAGAGCAGCAGTAAAATAACAATAGTGAGACTATATACAGGGGGGTACTGTACAGAGTCAATGTGGAGGCTATATACAGGGGTGTACCAGGACAGAGTCAATGTGCTGGGGCACCGGTTAGTTGAGGTAGTATGTACATGTATGTAGAGTTATTAAAGTGACTATGCATAGATGATAACAGAGAGTAGCAGCGGTGTAAAACAGGGGGGTGGCAATGCAAATAGTCTGGGTAGCCATTTGATAAGATGTTCAGGAGTCTTATGGCTTGGGGGTAGAAGCTGTTTAGAAGCCTCTTGGACCTAATGTAGACATGGCGAACCGGTACCGCTTGCCATGCGGTAGCAGAGAAAAGTCTATGACTAGGGTGGCTGGAGTCTTTGACAATTTTTAGCGCCTTCTTCTGACACCACCTGATATACGTGTACTGCTGCATCCCTTGAAGGCCATGACTTTACCGCTCTCCCTCCTGAATACTTCGTCTTCAGTAAGAGGCAGGCCACCATCCTTCCCACTCATCGTCCTTACGCCTGTGCCATAGGACCCCTACCCGGCGCAACACCTCCTCAGGGTCGTCTATACTCCATCTCAACCACTGAAGCAGCAGTCATGGATAATTACATCTAGGAGTCGCTGGAGGCAGGTTTCATTCACCCCTCTACATCCCCTGCTGGTGCAGGCATCTTCGTGGGTAAGAAGGATGGAGCCAGATTACGATCAAGGATCGATTCCCCTGTATCCCTGATTTTCTCTGAATTGGGGTTGGACCAAGGGGCCCAATTCTTCACCAAACTGGACCTCAGCAACTCTTACAATTTGGTGAGAAACAGTCAGGGAGATGAGTGGAAGACTGCCTTTAACACTCCTAGTGGCCACTATGAGTATTTAGTCATGCCCTTCGGATTATCGAACTCACCGGCAGGATTTCAAGCATTGGGTCAATGACAATCTGAGGGATATGTTGAATCGGTTCGTCTTTCTATACCTTGAAGACATCTTGATCTTCTCCAAGACCCTTCCGGAACACATACTGCACATCCGCCAAGTCCTGAGACGCCTCCTGCAGAATAAACTATATGTCAAGATAGAGAAGTGTGAGTTCCAGGTATCCCAGGTTTTCTTCCTGGGTCAAATTATCTCTACTGCAGGCATTCAAATGGACCCGTAAAGATTGAGGCGGTCGCCGACTGGCCCCGTCCCATTTTATACACAACTTTGATGCAGTGGCAGCGCCTCTCACGGTCCCAACCCGCCAGTCCCAGACCCGTTTTTGCTGGACCCCTGAGGCTGAGAGGGTATTCATTGAGCTCAAGGGACATTTCACCTCTGGACAAATCCTTGTTCATCCTGATCCGACTTGTCCCTTTGTGGTGGAGGTGGATGCATTGTAACCCCTGTGATATGGGGTATTGAGACCACGGTCCGATAAGCCATCAACCGAATGGCAAACTGAGTGGGCCAACCAGGAGCTTGAGAAGTTCCTCCGCTGTTTCGTCTCCACTCAGGCCAGCAAATGGAGCAAGTTCCTGGTCTGGGCAGAGTATGTTCGAAACACACTGCCGAACTCATCCACTAGACTGTCACCCCCCCGGATCAGGGCGCGATCCTCCTTGCTCCGCTCATCTGCCCGACACCAAAACCAGGCAAACCAGCACCGAAGGCCTCTTCGGCTCATCCGACCGGGTCAACGAGTGTGGCTGTCCACGCGTGATCTTCCCTTAAAGGTGGACTTGGGGAAGCTCACTCCACGCTACATAGGACCATTTAAGATCATGAGTCGCATCAACCCGGTCACCTATTGTCTCCAGCTTTCCAGGTCTATGAGGGTCTGTCCATCCTTCCCTTTCTCCAATCTCAAGCTGGCCCATGCCTTTCTCCACCCCCACACCTACCCCTCCGTCCCCTGGACTTGTTGATGGTCGCCTGGCCTACGCTGTCCGGCATCTGTTGAAGGCTCATCGGGTCCGAGGCACCCTGCAGTACCTAGTAGATGGGATGGCTACGTCCCCAAAGAATGTGTGTGCGTGCCTGCCCGGGAGATCCTGGATCCAGAACTGTTTTGGGAGTTCAACCAACTACATTTTGGTCGCCCTGGCTCCACGACTCTTGTTTTCAGCAGTGTTATGAACAGGGCCACTGTGGAGTTACTGGAGGCAGGGAGTTTTTGCACTACCTACTGCATCTCCATCAGTCTTGCTTAAAGATGATTTGTGACTGGTTACTCACAATAAGGGTCCGTTGGCCACTTATGTGTTTGCTGGACATTTGACAAAATAATTTGACATTCAGCCATTAAGACCTTGAAGAGGTTTGGTTATAAATTTTGAACAAAAGTTAAAACAGATGCAGAAAGACGGGCTTCAACTAGGCCTGTGCTCCCATTCCATACAAAGCTCACGCTTCTGATGCTGAAGTTTTTAGAGCAAACCCCCCCCCAAAAAATGTCCCCCCCTACAATGAATCACACAAGAGAATAAAAAAATAAATATGGCCTGGTGTATCATTAAAGTTTATGGAGCATTACCCATACCGCACATATGGCCCGCGGCACGTTTACAACTCGGTGGTGGAATAACAGCAGCTTCTTTGCTGAGGTGGAGAGCCAGTGCGCTAGAAAGCTTCAGGGCCGGTGTAGGGACGTGTCACATAGGGGCCAGTGGAGCAGAATAAACATGATCTACTCTCTCTTCTGTCTCGCCTGGTTGAGCACAGAGCCACACTCAGAGCACAGGGTTTCATTCCTTGAACATTCCTCAGCCAGCTAAGTGATAGGACAGTAACACTGGATTCAGTGTAGTAAGGAGCATGGTTGACATGGCTCCCTGGCCTTCACTGTAGTCACTCAGCCTGCAGTAAGTACTTTAAGAGTCATAGCCTCCCAAGTCATAGGTTCCAAAAAGAACATTTGTTTCTCAGAAAACAACAACTGTAAGGTTTATAATTATTCCACAGTACAGGTCCTTAAATCTTAATAATCACAATGGCTGATATATCTTAACCAAAAAAGCTATACAAGGGAGAGGGTGTGGAAGGCTGGATCAGTTCCCAGGGGAGGCGAACTTTAACATGAAACTGGGGCGGGCTTGAAAAACCTGTTTGAACTGGGAGCAACGGAGACCCTCTCTAACGTGGCCACTTCAAGCGGCGCGCTAAGCTGTGGTCAGTGCTGATTGCCTGGGTGGTACGGCTCCATGTGTTTTCCTCATTACGCTCCTTTTCCCATTATAACCATCATAGCACTCTTTTAATAATAAGAATAAATGACATTTCCATAAACAATCTTAAAGCACTTCAAGCTATAGTTATCTAGGTCAACCACTAGAAGTCTTTGATTGCATGCATCCAAAGATGGATAGGGACAGTTCATCAGTTCCTCCATTCATTTAAGTTATAACGCTGGCCGACATGCTCGGATCACACAAGGCTGTAAGCGGGGTAGAGGAGGGATGGGGGTGGGGTGGGTGGACGAGCCAGGAGGCATGCGAGGGGGCTCACCGAACACGCCCGCTTCGTTCTCTGGTGGCTCCGGTTACCCCCCCCCCCACCCCCCAACCCCGAGTGTCATTTAATTCCGCAACTGTACATTCTATCACAGATGCATATGTCACAGTGAATTTACTTGGACTAAACACGGTCTCAACTCTTTAAATCTCCTGAGGGAGAGAAATTAAAGCTATTAATTTTAAAGCAACCCCCAAATAGTGTGATCCATTAACACGTTTAGGAACATACCTGGCCCAATTTACTTCATTAACAACAATAGCCTGTATAATTGTATTCTCTATTATGAAATGATTTATATTTGGATTTAGCCTACAGCTCATTAAATACTTAATGGTCTGTGAATGTGAAGAATAACAAGAGAAGAAAAAAACTGAGCGTGAGAATTACCTTTACGGTTGAAAGAAATACCATGACAGTGGAGCACACACCACATACTGTTCAAGGGTGTAGAGTCTGAAATACAACTACGGCTTAACAGAAAGCAAAAAGTGCAGTCTAGGAAAGATATCTCAACATTTCTGAAATATTGCTGTACAGGGTGTTCTGAGAACATGTCAACCACAGGACGTTGACAGAATATTCTCCTAACCCTTAAAAAACTTGACACAGGAATGTTCCTGCAACGTTCCCATGAAACGTGTGAAGAACATTGCTATCTCATATTCTGAAAACATGGTAACCATGTTCTGTTTACGTTTGATGTGACGTTGATGGAATATTCTCCCAACCCACAGCAAACTGGATACAGGGACGTTCCTGTTACGTTTTCATGGAAAATGTCTAGAACATTAATATGTCATATTGTGAGAACATGGCAACCATGTCCTGTGTAGGCATATGTTTGGAGGAACGTTGATGGACTATTCTCCTAACCCTCAGAAAATTGGACACATGAATGTTCATGCAACGTCCTATAAAATGCATCTTGAAAATAAATGTTGCATATTCTGAGAACATTGTAACCACATTCTAGATAAGTTCTGCTTGAGAAAAAAATAAGAAACCCACATAGTGCTCTTTGCTGTTTAACTACGCCTTATTAAGCTCTGACGAAGGCCTTGATGCTAATACGTAAAGCTTAATAAAGATCAGTGATACTAGCAAGAGCAGTGTGTGGGTTTCTACTTTTTTCTCATCTTATTCAACTGTTACCATGCACCTGCAAGAAGGATAGCTCAGATGTGTGTGTGCCTTTTGCATTTAGATCAATTATGCTTGACATTAAAGGAATATTCTGCTAACACCTAAACATGCTGAAGCGGTTCTCAGAAGGTTTTTTGCCAACTCATATAGAATGTTTCCTTAACTGAAGGTAAACTGCACACTCAAACATTACGGGAACATTATGGGTAACATATTCTCTCTCCTTAGAATTGTTAGCTGGGTATGCACAGCAGCTGCTTTCCTAAAGAGGACCAAGACTGAGTGTACACTCACGGCTTTGGTAGGGCACGGGTTTCTACTTTGTTTATGTTAAAATACCAAATGACCATGGTGGCTCAGAACAGTGGCAACAGCGGAGCAAGGCTTTTTAACAGACGTTCAGAGGAGGTGGTGTGCAGTCAATTGACTACACACAAAGCGTTAAATAGAAAACAACAAAAACATTGCCTGTGACATTGTTTGGAACAATAGTGAATTGTGTTTCCGAGATGAAGGAAGTCGGGTTAATCCCGTACCGGGTGCTCTTTTGCAAATGCAAAAGGATTGAATTATGACCAATTCATGCATTTCCGTACCCCTTGCCAGTTCGTTTGGCAATGGCCCAATAAATTCTAGCGGTGCCACAGCTCCCTGTAAGAGTATTCTCTTGCTCTGGAGCAAGAGAGCCAACATTAAGACTGGTGACTTGTAAACTGAGCTGATAAATTTAATTGATCTAAAATAATTTAATGTGGCGTAGTGAATCGGGGCAGACAGCATGGATTTATCTCACAGCCTCCATAAGAACTTAATATTGTGGACATTTTACAGTGCGGACATTAGAGTTTTTATTGTGGCCACAAAAATGATTTAACTCATGTTGACTTAAATTACAGCTCAGCGCCAAAGTCCAGCTTTAATTCCACTCTGAAGAGAAATGTTGGTTAGAGAGGCACAGAGCGTATGTAGGAGCAAAGTAAATATCACTATTCAGAGATTTATTTTAGGCCTACCTTCAAAATATCTATGTGGGTCATTCTTGTGATAGTTTTCCCTAGTATAATGATCATTTAATTCTACACAATACTATTAAAATATTTCACATATTATTAATCAATATTTGTCCAAGACATTGTCATAGCCTTTTAATTTTGTTTTGCTTAGCTCTTGCACAAAAAAAGTGGCTAGTCTATTCTGCATAGAGCTCTTATCAAAACATTGTCAAGATTTCAACAGGTTCGGCACAATAATACAACAGCAAAATTCTGCATCTTTAAAAACAAATGTAATTGTGACTCCTTTAGTAAACCTCTGAGGGAGGCAAATGTTTTGAAAAAATATTCACAAATCCCATGAGACATACTGGAGCAAGAGGGAGTCGAGAAATTGACTACCCTCGTAAAAACAGGATTCCTCACTAAAAACAGCCATACAGTATTACACAGAGGATTACCTGCTGTAGTCATTCCTGACAAGCCCAGCCACCGGGGGAACAGAGGACTAGTTAAACACGGCCCAGCCAGACCACACCTAGGCTTGGTCATCCATCTGTCTGTCCTGGAGAATTTACAGCCAATTCGTCATCATTTATTACTTTTACTGGTCCTCAGCTGAGGGGATCTTTCACAGTTGTTTTTGTTAGGCCTCCACCTGTGAGGGTGTGCGATCAACACAACTCAAAGGGAAATGTGTCCATCTCTATTAGCTATATGCGCATCAAAAGAGATATTACCAAGTTAAACTAACATTGAAACAAGGGATGATTTCATAGATTCATGTTTTTCCTTGAGTAACAGAGCCCACCTAGCAGAGCCCACCTAGCCTAAACGATATCATAACCTCCATCGATAAGAAAGGTTACTGTGCAGCCGTATTCATTGAGCTAGCCAAGGCTTTCGACTCTGTCAATTACTACATTCTTATCGGCAGACTCAACCGCCTTGGTTTCTCAAATTATTGCCTCGCCTGGTTCACCAACTACTTCTCTGATAGAGTTCAGTGTGTCAAATCAGAGGGAATGTTGTCCTCACCTCTGGCAGTCTCTATGGGGGTGCCACAGGGTTCAATTCTCGGGCCGACTCTCTTCTCTGTATACATCAATGATGTCGCTCTTGCTGCTAGTGATTCTCTGATCCACCTCTACGCAGACAACACCATTCTGTATACTTGTGGCCCTTCTTTGGACACTGTGTAAACAAACCTCCAGACGAGCTTCATGCCATACAACTCTCCTTCCGTGGCCTCCAACTATAAAGGTGAAATAAAAATATCAAAAATTATTTCAAAAAAAGTGTTTCTTCTTCCACTTACATTTGTCTGCCTACACAAAAAAATGGTGATAAGTGGTGAGTTTTCACCTTCCTAAGGCACTTATTTGTAGTTTCCCATGCAAACACATAAGGAAATATGGGTGTGATTGCAAGGTCTCTCAATTGATATGGAACAAGCAAAGTTCTATAATGTAAATGTTTAAAACACCTTTCAGTCTTTAGAAAAAAAGAGAACAAATGGAGATCAAAGAGAAGAGGCGATCGGTGGAGTGTGTCAGACAATGGCGTTCAACCTGGCCCTGCTGCACTGTTATCCTCTTGATCAGTTAAAACTGCAGTACCAAGTGATACTGTAGATCAGCTATTAGGCCCAATGACATAGGTCCCTGGGCTATTGTCACCAGCGGGCCTCTGAGGCATTGGCTTTGAAGTCCTTTCATTATTGGCTCCGGTTTAAACTTCCATGAGTTTCGTTAACACTCCAATGCACCTCATCAGTCAGTCACCTGGCAGATAAATGTACAGCCAAGCAAGAGAGTCACCGGTAAGCAAAATGAAAACGTAAAAAAGACCAGAGCGGAAGACGTTTATGAAAATCATGTGGGGTTGAGAGAGGCCAGATACATGGTGGAGACGGAACAGCTGAGGCCTTTCGTTGAACGCATGCAGCTTTGTGTTTGATTTAGTTGCTAACCACTCTTCTGCATGGGAGACAGTCAGGGCATCTGATGAAAAGATGTTTGGCCCGTTACTCTTTGGATGCTTGCCAATTAGCCAAGTAGATTTTATCAGCAGTGAACATCCTGAAACACAGCTTGGCTAAGTTGGCTCTTACACTGCACGCATTGTCGTTTTCAATAAAAACTGGACATAGTAGGAGTGCAGACAAAATTGTTTGTGCAAAAATATTTGCTTGCTGGCTGCTGATGTATTGCAATCACTCTGCTAGAGTGCAGTGCACGGATGCCAAGATAATAAAGTCACTAATATGGGTCAGTTGATCACTTTGGTCACATCCACTAGACTATTGTATCCCATTCCCACACCAATCCTATAAACCCTTCTCTGACTCATGACTCCCCACAGCCAGCTCCTCCAGCCAGCTCTTATTATTGTCTGGCTCCACCTACTGTCGGGGCCTCAAACTCCAGTCCTGGCTGGCTGTGTTGAGAAGTAGAATAGTAATTGCAACATTATTTTAAAGCATATTTCATGCATTGAACTGAAGCTACTGACAAAAAAATTATGTTACCAACATCGCAATTGCAGAATAGAGAAAATAATACAATTCAGAATAATTAAATAGGCTTACAAAATTAATTAAATCAGTCACAGTCCACATGAAAAATACTATACTATGGTATAAAGACTATACTATTCACTGTAGTGTTTTTACAGACTTTACTGTAGTTCTGTAGACATTACTGTAGTATTTACTATAGTGTTTTCGTTTTATTATCTTCGACATGGTTGGTTAGTTGGTTGGTTGGTTGGACTGGCGTCTGAACAGATAGTTTGACGCTTCTGTTCTTTTCCATAACTTGTATGTCACGCCCTTAGTTCCTTTTTTATGTCTCTATTTTGGTTTGGTCAGGGCGTGAGTTGGGGTGGGCATTCTGTTGATTTTCTACGTTTTCTTTTCTATGTGTTTGGCCTGGTATGGTTCCCAATCAGAGGCAGCTGTCTATCGTTGTCTCTGACTGAGAACCATATTTAGGTAGCCTTTTCCCACCTGGTGTTTGTGGGTAGTTGTTTCCTGTCTCTGTGTCTGCACCAGACAGAACTGTTTCGTGATGGTATATTTTTTGTTATTTTGTCCTAGTGTTCTGAGTTAAAATAAATATTAACATGGACACTTACCATGCTGCGTTTTGGTCCGATCTTTCCTATTCCTCCTCTGAAGAAGACAACAATAGTTACACTGTAATGAATACAATATGGTCTATACTTGGCATGTAGGATTTTCACTTATGTGTGGCACAGATTGCGATACTGGGGTGGGGAATGGGCTGGGCATATGCACATTGAATACTGTACTATTTACTATAGCTAAAAAAGTGTAGTGTTTTGCGGATTTTAGTGTTTTTGCAAACATTACTGTAGTATTTACAACAGTGTTTTTCTTATTGCAGATAATACTGTAGTTTACTGTAGTATTCTACAGTATACTACAAAATTCTATAGTAAGTATTACACATGATCGAGGGATACTACAGTGTGTAGTATTCTATAGTAAGTACTGTAGTATTCTACAGTAAACTGTGCTATTTCTTCATGTGGGAGAGAGCCAGGTTGGAGAAAGCCGGTCTGTATCAAACAATTGCACTGGCTGAGTCAGACAACACTGTGCCATAAAGCCATTGACCTCACTCTGTTTCACTGATCATGGAGGAGAGGGCTTGTCCACAATGCCACTGCCCTGAGTCACAATCTGGCTAAGTGTCTGTATGTCCAGACACTAAAACATGGTGCAGTGGCTTTAGTTTTGTCCTCTGTCCAGAAAGCGTGAAGGATTTGACCTCCCTAAATGTTCCTCAGTGACAGTGCTGCTGAATGCTTATCATGTATGAGTGATTCCTCTCTAAACTTAGTAAAATGATTCCAAGATATAGGGGATTTTTACTCTACTGGCATATTATCCTGTCTGGGAACGGGGTTCCGCTAGCGGACAGCCAATGAAATTGCAGGGCGCCAAATACAAATCAACAGAAATCTCGTAATTCAAATTTCTCAAACATACAAGTATTAGGCATTTTAAAGATAAAAGTTTAAAAAAAATGCTTTACAGCGAAAGCTCCACAAACAATTATGTTAGGTCACCACCAAGTCACAGAAAAACACAGCCATTTTTCCAGCCAAAGAGAGCAGTCACAAAAAGCACAAATAGAGATCAAATGAATCACTAACCTTTGATGATCTTCATCAGATGACACTCATAGGACATCATGTTACACAATACATGTATGTTTTGTTCGATAAAGTGCATATTTATATCCAAAAATCTCATTTTACATTGGCGTGTTATGTTCAGTAATGTTTTGCTTCCAAAACATGCAGAGATTTCTGTTGATTTGTATTTGGCGCCCTGCAATTTCATCGGCTGTCCGCTAGCGGAACCCCGTTCCCAGACAGGATAATATGCCAGTAGAGTAAAAATCCCCTATATCTTGGAATCATTTTACTATGTTTTGCAGAGCCACATCAATTTACATAAATACTCATAATAAACATTGATAAAAGATACAACTATTATGCATGGAACTTCAGATAAACTTCTCCTTAATGCAACCGCTGTGTCAGTTTTTTTTAAATAAAGGAAAAAGCATAATCTGAGAACTGCGCTCAGAGCACAAACCAGCCAAAAGAAAAATCCGCCATGTTGCGCAGTCAACATTAGTCAGAAATAGCATTATAAATATTCACTTACCTTTGATGATCTTCATCAGAATGCACTCCAAGGAATCCCAGTTCCACAACAAATGTTTGATTTGTTGAATAAAGTTCATCATTTATGTCCATATACCTCCTTTTGTAAGGGCGTTTGGTAAACAAATCCAATCGCGCATGCAACTTCCAGCGGAAAGGTCGGACGAAAATTCCAAAAAGTTGTATTACTAGTTGTAGAAACATATCAAACCTTGTATAGAATCAATCTTTAGGATGTTTTTACCATAAATGTTCAATTATGTTCCAGAATTCCATTGTCTGTAGAAGAGCCATGGAATGAGAGCTACCAGTTTGTGGCACTCTGCCAGACCACTCATTCAAAGAGCCCCTCCTTTACAGTAGAAGCCTCAAAGTCTCTAAAGACTTGGAGGACTGTAGCATCTACAGATGAAACACTATGGAGCCTTAACGGAGGACTGTAGCACCTACAGATGAAACACTATGGAGTCTGGAAGGAGGACTGTAGCACCTAGAGATGAAAAACAATGGAGCCTTAAAGTAAGACTGTAGCACCTACAGATGAAACACTATGGAGCCTTGAAGGAGGACTGTAGCACCTACAGATGAAGCACTATGGAGTCTGGAAGGAGACTTGTAGCACCTACAGATGAAACACTATGGAGTCTGGAAGGAGGACTGTAGCACCTACATATTAAACACTATGGAGTCTGGAAGGAGGACTGTAGCACCAACAGACGAAACACTATGGAGCCTCAAAGGAGGACGTAGCACCTACAGATGAAACACTATGGAGTCTGGAAGGAGGACTGTAGCACTTACAGATTAAACACTATGGAGCCTTAAAGGAGGACTGTAGCACCTACAGATGAAACACTATGGAGCCTTGAAGGAGGACTGTAGCACCTACAGATGAAGCACTATTGAGTCTGGAAGGAGACTTGTAGCACCTACAGATGAAACACTATGGAGTCTGGAAGGAGGACTGTAGCACTTACAGATTAAACACTATGGAGCCTTGAAGGAGGACTGTAGCACCTACAGGTGAAACACTATGGAGTCTGAAAGGAGGACTGTAGCACCTACAGATGAAACACTATGGAGTCTGGAAGGAGGACTGTAGCACCTACATATTAAACACTATGGAGTCTGGAAGGAGGACTGTAGCACCAACAGACGAAACACTATGGAGCCTCAAAGGAGGACGTAGCACCTACAGATGAAACACTATGGAGTCTGGAAGGAGGACTGTAGCACTTACAGATTAAACACTATGGAGCCTTAAAGGAGGACTGTAGCACCTACAGATGAAACACTATGGAGCCTTAAATGAGGACTGTAGCACCTACAGATGAAACACTATGGATCCTTAACGGAGGACTGTAGCACCTACAGAAGAAACACTATGGAGTCTGGAAGGAGGACTGTAATAACCTACAGATGAAACACTATGGAGCCTGGAAGGAGGACTGTAGCACCTACTGATGAAACACTATGGAGTCTGGACGGAGGACTGCAGCACCTACAGATTAAACACTATGGAGCCTTAAAGTAGGACTGCAGCACCTACAGATGAAACACTATGGAGTCTGGAAGGAGGACTGTAGCACCTACTGATGAAACACTATGGAGTCTGGATGGAGGACTGTAGCACCTACAGATGAAACACTATGGAGTCTGGAAGGAGGACTGTAGCACCTACAGATGAAACACTATGGAGCCTAAAATGCGGACTGTAGCACCTACAGATGAAACACTATGGAGTCTGGAAGGAGGACTGTAGCACCTACAGATGAAACACTATGGAGCCTGGAAGGAGGACTGTAGCACCTACTGATGAAACACTATGGAGCCTTAAAGGAGGACTGTAGCACCTACATATTAACCACTATGGAGCCTTAAAGGAGGACTGTAGCACCTTCAGATGAAACACTATGGAGCCTTAAATGAGGACTGTAGCACCTATAGATGAAACACTAAGGATCCTTAACGGAGGACTGTAGCACCTACAGAAGAAACACTATGGAGTCTGGAAGGAGGACTGTAGCACCTACAGATGAACCACTATGGAGTCTGGAAGGAGACCTGTAGCACCTACAGATGAAACACTATGGAGCCTTAACGGAGGACTGTAGCACCTACAGATGAAACACTATGGAGCCTTGAAGGAGGACTGTAGCACCTACAGATGAAGCACTATGGAGTCTGGAAGGAGACTTGTAACACCTACAGATGAAACACTATGGAGTCTGGAAGGAGGACTGTAGCACTTACAGATTAAACACTATGGAGCCTTGAAGGAGGACTGTAGCACCTACAGGTGAAACACTATGGAGTCTGAAAGGAGGACTGTAGCACCTACAGATGAAACACTATGGAGTCTGGAAGGAGGACTGTAGCACCAACAGACAAAACGCTAGGGAGCCTCAAAGGAGGACGTAGCACCTACAGATGAAACACTATGGAGTCTGGAAGGAGGACTGTAGCACCTAGAGATGAAAAACAATGGAGCCTTAAAGTAGGACTGTAGCACCTACAGATGAAACACTATGGAGCCTTGAAGGAGGACTGTAGCACCTACAGATGAAGCACTATGGAGTCTGGAAGGAGACTTGTAGCACCTACAGATGAAACACTATGGAGTCTGGAAGGAGGACTGTAGCACTTGCAGATTAAACACTATGGAGCCTTGAAGGAGGACTGCAGCACCTACAGGTGAAACACTATGGAGTCTGAAAGGAGGACTGTAGCACCTACAGATGAAACACTATGGAGTCTGGAAGGAGGACTGTAGCACCTACATATTAAACACTATGGAGTCTGGAAGGAGGACTGTAGCACCAACAGACGAAACACTATGGAGCCTCAAAGGAGGACGTAGCACCTACAGATGAAACACTATGGAGTCTGGAAGGAGGACTGTAGCACTTACAGATTAAACACTATGGAGCCTTAAAGGAGGACTGTAGCACCTATAGATGAAACACTATGGAGCCTTGAAGGAGGACTGTAGCACCTACAGATGAAGCACTATGGAGTCTGGAAGGAGACTTGTAGCACCTACAGATGAAACACTATGGAGTCTGGAAGGAGGACTGTAGCAATTACAGATTAAACACTATGGAGCCTTGAAGGAGGACTGTAGCACCTAAAAGTGAAACACTATGGAGTCTGAAAGGAGGACTGTAGCACCTACAGATGAAACACTATGGAGTCTGGAAGGAGGACTGTAGCACCTACATATTAAACACTATGGAGTCTGGAAGGAGGACTGTAGCACCAACAGACGAAACACTTTGGAGCCTCAAAGGAGGACGTAGCACCTACAGATGAAGCACTATGGAGTCTGGAAGGAGACTTGTAACACCTACAGATGAAACACTATGGAGTCTGGAAGGAGGACTGTAGCACTTACAGATTAAACACTATGGAGCCTTGAAGGAGGACTGTAGCACCTACAGGTGAAACACTATGGAGTCTGAAAGGAGGACTGTAGCACCTACAGATGAAACACTATGGAGTCTGGAAGGAGGACTGTAGCACCAACAGACAAAACGCTAGGGAGCCTCAAAGGAGGACGTAGCACCTACAGATGAAACACTATGGAGTCTGGAAGGAGGACTGTAGCACCTAGAGATGAAAAACAATGGAGCCTTAAAGTAGGACTGTAGCACCTACAGATGAAACACTATGGAGCCTTGAAGGAGGACTGTAGCACCTACAGATGAAGCACTATGGAGTCTGGAAGGAGACTTGTAGCACCTACAGATGAAACACTATGGAGTCTGGAAGGAGGACTGTAGCACTTGCAGATTAAACACTATGGAGCCTCAAAGGAGGACGTAGCACCTACAGATGAAACACTATGGAGTCTGGAAGGAGGACTGTAGCACTTACAGATTAAACACTATGGAGCCTTAAAGGAGGACTGTAGCACCTGTAGATGAAACACTATGGAGCCTTGAAGGAGGACTGTAGCACCTACAGATGAAGCACTATGGAGTCTGGAAGGAGACTTGTAGCACCTACAGATGAAACACTATGGAGTCTGGAAGGAGGACTGTAGCAATTACAGATTAAACACTATGGAGCCTTGAAGGAGGACTGTAGCACCTAAAAGTGAAACACTATGGAGTTTGAAAGGAGGACTGTAGCACCTACAGATGAAACACTATGGAGTCTGGAAGGAGGACTGTGGCACCTACATATTAAACACTATGGAGTCTGGAAGGAGGACTGTAGCACCAACAGACGAAACACTATGGAGCCTCAAAGGAGGACGTAGCACCTACAGATGAAGCACTATGGAGTCTGGAAGGAGACTTGTAACACCTACAGATGAAACACTATGGAGTCTGGAAGGAGGACTGTAGCACTTACAGATTAAACACTATGGAGCCTTGAAGGAGGACTGTAGCACCTACAGGTGAAACACTATGGAGTCTGAAAGGAGGACTGTAGCACCTACAGATGAAACACTATGGAGTCTGGAAGGAGGACTGTAGCACCAACAGACAAAACGCTAGGGAGCCTCAAAGGAGGACGTAGCACCTACAGATGAAACACTATGGAGTCTGGAAGGAGGACTGTAGCACCTAGAGATGAAAAACAATGGAGCCTTAAAGTAGGACTGTAGCACCTACAGATGAAACACTATGGAGCCTTGAAGGAGGACTGTAGCACCTACAGATGAAGCACTATGGAGTCTGGAAGGAGACTTGTAGCACCTACAGATGAAACACTATGGAGTCTGGAAGGAGGACTGTAGCACTTGCAGATTAAACACTATGGAGCCTTGAAGGAGGACTGTAGCACCTACAGGTGAAACACTATGGAGTCTGAAAGGAGGACTGTAGCACCTACAGATGAAACACTATGGAGTCTGGAAGGAGGACTGTAGCACCTACATATTAAACACTATGGAGTCTGGAAGGAGGACTGTAGCACCAACAGACGAAACACTATGGAGCCTCAAAGGAGGACGTAGCACCTACAGATGAAACACTATGGAGTCTGGAAGGAGGACTGTAGCATTTACAGATTAAACACTATGGAGCCTTAAAGGAGGACTGTATTACCTACAGATGAAACACTATGGAGCCTTGAAGGAGGACTGTAGCACCTACAGATGAAGCACTATGGAGTCTGGAAGGAGACTTGTAGCACCTACAGATGAAACACTATGGAGTCTGGAAGGAGGACTGTAGCACTTACAGATTAAACACTATGGAGCCTTGAAGGAGGACTGTAGCACCTAAAAGTGAAACACTATGGAGTCTGAAAGGAGGACTGTAGCACCTACAGATGAAACACTATGGAGTCTGGAAGGAGGACTGTAGCACCTACATATTAAACACTATGGAGTCTGGAAGGAGGACTGTAGCACCAACAGACGAAACACTATGGAGCCTCAAAGGAGGACGTAGCACCTACAGATGAAACACTATGGAGTCTGGAAGGAGGACTGTAGCACTTACAGATTAAACACTATGGAGCCTTCAAGGAGGACTGTAGCACCTACAGATGAAACACTATGGAGCCTTAAATGAGGACTGTAGCACCTACAGATGAAACACTATGGATCCTGTTAAATCTACCCCCACCTTTTTTGAAAATTCTGTTAAAAATCGCGCAACTTTTCAGCGTCCTGCTACTCATGCCAGGAATATAGTATATGCATATGATTAGTATGTGTGGATAGAAAACACTCTGAAGTTTATAAAACTGGTTAAATCACGGCTGTGACTATAACAGAGCGTGTGTTTCATTGAAAAACGCAAGAAAAACTGCTCTCTGAAAGCAAAAAATAATTTCCATAAGTCACTTCCACCAGTTGTTAAAGGAGAACAGAATTTAATGGAAATTTGCCTGCACTTCATACAAATTCCGCACGATGGCGCCATTGTACTAATTTTCAATCGAATTAATTGTTGGAAAATCCATCTGTCTGACCCCAAGTTTTCCAGTCTTCACCCGGATGCAGTTCAAGGAGAGATCAGATTGCATTGTTTTTGAAGTGAGGACCTATTGAAGAGACATCGCCCTGTAATCGTTTTGATAGATTATAAACGTTTACTAATACCTAAAGTTGGATTACAAAAGGATTTCGAAGTGTTTTGTGAAAGTTTATCGTCGACTTTTTTAATTTTAAAAAATTACGCAGCGTTTAAAAACGATGAATTTTTCTGAATGACACTACTTCTATACAAAGCTATTTTGGGTATATATGGACCGATTTAAACGAAAAAAAGACCCAATAGTGATGTTTATGGGGCATATAGGAGTGCCAAGAAAGAAGCTCGTCTAAGGTAATGAATGTTTTATATTTTATTTCTGCGTTTTGGGTAGCGCCGTCTATCGCAAAATCTGTTGTTTACGTGTCGAGCTGGCATTTTGGGGGGTGCATGCTATCAGATAATAGCTTCTGATGCTTTCGCCGAAAAGCATTTTAAAAATCTGACTTGCTGGCTAGGTTCACAACGAGTGTAGCTTTAATTTAATACCCTGCTTGTGAATTTTGATCAAGGTTTGAGTTTTAACGAGTACATTTAGCATTTAGCGTAGCGCATTTGCATTTCCAGGTGCCTACTTGGGACATGTGCGTCTCAAGTAGATTCAAGAAGTTAACGGAGGACTGTAGCACCTACAGAAGAAACCCTATGGAGTCTGGAAGGAGGACTGTAATAACCTACAGATGAAACACTATGGAGCCTGGAAGGAGGACTGTAGCACCTACTGATGAAACACTATGGAGTCTGGACGGAGGACTGCAGCACCTACAGATTAAACACTATGGAGCCTTAAAGTAGGACTGCAGCACCTACAGATGAACACTATGGAGTCTGGAAGGAGGACTGTAGCACCTACTGATGAAACACTATGGAGTCTGGATGGGGGACTGTAGCACCTACAGATGAAACACTATGGAGTCTGGAAGGAGGACTGTAGCACCTACAGATGAAACACTATGGAGCCTAAAATGCGGACTGTAGCACCTACATATTAACCACTATGGAGCCTTAAAGGAGGACTGTAGCACCTTCAGATGAAACACTATGGAGCCTTAAATGAGGACTGTAGCACCTATAGTTGAAACACTAAGGATCCTTAACGGAGGACTGTAGCACCTACAGAAGAAAAACTATGGAGTCTGGAAGGAGGACTGTAGCACCTACAGATGAACCACTATGGAGTCTGGAAGGAGACCTGTAGCACCTACAGATGAAACACTATGGAGCCTTAACGGAGGACTGTAGCACCTACAGATGAAACACTATGGAGCCTTGAAGGAGGACTGTAGCACCTACAGATGAAGCACTATGGAGTCTGGAAGGAGACTTGTAGCACCTACAGATGAAACACTATGGAGTCTGGAAGGAGGACTGTAGCACCAACAGACAAAACACTATGGAGCCTCAAAGGAGGACGTAGCACCTACAGATGAAACACTATGGAGTCTAGAAGGAGGACTGTAGCACTTACAGATTAAACACTATGGAGCCTTAAAGGAGGACTGTAGCACCTACAGATGAAACACTATGGAGCCTTAAATGAGGACTGTAGCACCTACAGATGAAGCACTATGGAGTCTGGAAGGAGACTTGTAGCACCTACAGATGAAACACTATGGAGTCTGGAAGGAGGACTGTAGCACTTGCAGATTAAACACTATGGAGCCTTGAAGGAGGACTGTAGCACCTACAGGTGAAACACTATGGAGTCTGAAAGGAGGACTGTAGCACCTACAGATGAAACACTATGGAGTCTGGAAGGAGGACTGTAGCACCTACATATTAAACACTATGGAGTCTGGAAGGAGGACTGTAGCACCAACAGACGAAACACTATGGAGCCTCAAAGGAGGACGTAGCACCTACAGATGAAACACTATGGAGTCTGGAAGGAGGACTGTAGCACTTACAGATTAAACACTATGGAGCCTTAAAGGAGGACTGTAGCACCTATAGATGAAACACTATGGAGCCTTGAAGGAGGACTGTAGCACCTACAGATGAAGCACTATGGAGTCTGGAAGGAGACTTGTAGCACCTACAGATGAAACACTATGGAGTCTGGAAGGAGGACTGTAGCAATTACAGATTAAACACTATGGAGCCTTGAAGGAGGACTGTAGCACCTAAAAGTGAAACACTATGGAGTCTGAAAGGAGGACTGTAGCACCTACATATTAAACACTATGGAGTCTGGAAGGAGGACTGTAGCACCAACAGACGAAACACTATGGAGCCTCAAAGGAGGACGTAGCACCTACAGATGAAACACTATGGAGTCTGGAAGGAGGACTGTAGCACCTACATATTAAACACTATGGAGTCTGGAAGGAGGACTGTAGCACCAACAGACGAAACACTATGGAGCCTCAAAGGAGGACGTAGCACCTACAGATGAAGCACTATGGAGTCTGGAAGGAGGACTGTAGCACTTACAGATTAAACACTATGGAGCCTTGAAGGAGGACTGTAGCACCTACAGGTGAAACACTATGGAGTCTGAAAGGAGGACTGTAGCACCTACAGATGAAACACTATGGAGTCTGGAAGGAGGACTGTAGCACCAACAGACAAAACGCTAGGGAGCCTCAAAGGAGGACGTAGCACCTACAGATGAAACACTATGGAGTCTGGAAGGAGGACTGTAGCACCTAGAGATGAAAAACAATGGAGCCTTAAAGTAGGACTGTAGCACCTACAGATGAAACACTATGGAGCCTTGAAGGAGGACTGTAGCACCTACAGATGAAGCGCTATGGAGTCTGGAAGGAGGACTGTAGCACTTGCAGATTAAACACTATGGAGCCTTGAAGGAGGACTGTAGCACCTACAGGTGAAACACTATGGAGTCTGAAAGGAGGACTGTAGCACCTACAGATGAAACACTATGGAGTCTGGAAGGAGGACTGTAGCACCTACATATTAAACACTATGGAGTCTGGAAGGAGGACTGTAGCACCAACAGACGAAACACTATGGAGCCTCAAAGGAGGACGTAGCACCTACAGATGAAACACTATGGAGTCTGGAAGGAGGACTGTAGCACTTACAGATTAAACACTATGGAGCCTTAAAGGAGGACTGTATTACCTACAGATGAAACACTATGGAGCCTTGAAGGAGGACTGTAGCACCTACAGATGAAGCACTATGGAGTCTGGAAGGAGACTTGTAGCACCTACAGATGAAACACTATGGAGTCTGGAAGGAGGACTGTAGCACTTACAGATTAAACACTATGGAGCCTTGAAGGAGGACTGTAGCACCTAAAAGTGAAACACTATGGAGTCTGAAAGGAGGACTGTAGCACCTACAGATGAAACACTATGGAGTCTGGAAGGAGGACTGTAGCACCTACATATTAAACACTATGGAGTCTGGAAGGAGGACTGTAGCACCAACAGACGAAACACTATGGAGCCTCAAAGGAGGACGTAGCACCTACAGATGAAACACTATGGAGTCTGGAAGGAGGACTGTAGCACTTACAGATTAAACACTATGGAGCCTTAAAGGAGGACTGTAGCACCTACAGATGAAACACTATGGAGCCTTAAATGAGGACTGTAGCACCTACAGATGAAACACTATGGATCCTTAACGGAGGACTGTAGCACCTACAGAAGAAACCCTATGGAGTCTGGAAGGAGGACTGTAATAACCTACAGATGAAACACTATGGAGCCTGGAAGGAGGACTGTAGCACCTACTGATGAAACACTATGGAGTCTGGACGGAGGACTGCAGCACCTACAGATTAAACACTATGGAGCCTTAAAGTAGGACTGCAGCACCTACAGATGAACACTATGGAGTCTGGAAGGAGGACTGTAGCACCTACTGATGAAACACTATGGAGTCTGGATGGGGGACTGTAGCACCTACAGATGAAACACTATGGAGTCTGGAAGGAGGACTGTAGCACCTACAGATGAAACACTATGGAGCCTAAAATGCGGACTGTAGCACCTACATATTAACCACTATGGAGCCTTAAAGGAGGACTGTAGCACCTTCAGATGAAACACTATGGAGCCTTAAATGAGGACTGTAGCACCTATAGTTGAAACACTAAGGATCCTTAACGGAGGACTGTAGCACCTACAGAAGAAAAACTATGGAGTCTGGAAGGAGGACTGTAGCACCTACAGATGAACCACTATGGAGTCTGGAAGGAGACCTGTAGCACCTACAGATGAAACACTATGGAGCCTTAACGGAGGACTGTAGCACCTACAGATGAAACACTATGGAGCCTTGAAGGAGGACTGTAGCACCTACAGATGAAGCACTATGGAGTCTGGAAGGAGACTTGTAGCACCTACAGATGAAACACTATGGAGTCTGGAAGGAGGACTGTAGCACCAACAGACGAAACACTATGGAGCCTCAAAGGAGGACGTAGCACCTAGAGATGAAACACTATGGAGTCTGGAAGGAGGACTGTAGCACTTACAGATTAAACACTATGGAGCCTTAAAGGAGGACTGTAGCACCTACAGATGAAACACTATGGAGCCTTAAATGAGGACTGTAGCACCTACAGATGAAACACTATGGATCCTTAACGGAGGACTGTAGCACCTACAGAAGAAACACTATGGAGTCTGGAAGGAGGACTGTAATAACCTACAGATGAAACACTATGGAGCCTGGAAGGAGGACTGTAGCACCTACTGATGAAACACTATGGAGTCTGGACGGAGGACTGCAGCACCTACAGATTAAACACTATGGAGCCTTAAAGTAGGACTGTAGCACCTACAGGTGAAACACTATGGAGTCTGGAAGGAGGACTGTAGCACCAACAGACGAAGCACTATGGAGCCTCAAAGGAGGACGTAGCACCTACAGATGAAACACTATGGAGTCTGGAAGGAGGACTGTAGCACTTACAGATTAAACACTATGGAGCCTTAAAGGAGGACTGTAGCACCTACAGATGAAACACTATGGAGCCTTGAAGGATGACTGTAGCACCTACAGATGAAGCACTATGGAGTCTGGAAGGAGACTTGTAGCACCTACAGATGAAACACTATGGAGTCTGGAAGGAGGACTGTAGCACCTACAGATGAAACACTATGGAGTCTGGAAGGAGGACTGTAGCACCTACATATTAAACACTATGGAGTCTGGAAGGAGGACTGTAGCACCAACAGACGAAACACTATGGAGCCTCAAAGGAGGACGTAGCACCTACAGATGAAACACTATGGAGTCTGGAAGGAGGACTGTAGCACTTACAGATTAAACACTATGGAGCCTTAAAGGAGGACTGTAGCACCTACAGATGAAACACTAAGGAGCCTTAAATGAGGACTGTAGCACCTACAGATGAAACACTATGGATCCTTAACGGAGGACTGTAGCACCTACAGATGAAACACTATGGAGCCTGGAAGGAGGACTGTAGCACCTACTGATGAAACACTATGGAGCCTTAAAGGAGGACTGTAGCATCTACATATTAACCACTATGGAGCCTTAAAGGAGGACTGTAGCACCTTCAGATGAAACACTATGGAGCCTTAAATGAGGACTGTAGCACCTATAGATGAAACACTAAGGATCCTTAACGGAGGACTGTAGCACCTACAGAAGAAACACTATGGAGCCTCAAAGGAGGACGTAGCACCTACAGATGAAACACTATGGAGTCTGGAAGGAGGACTGTAGCACTTACAGATTAAACACTATGGAGCCTTAAAGGAGGACTGTAGCACCTACAGATGAAACACTATGGAGCCTTAAATGAGGACTGTAGCACCTACAGATGAAACACTATGGATCCTTAACGGAGGACTGTAGCACCTACAGAAGAAACACTATGGAGTCTGGAAGGAGGACTGTAATAACCTACAGATGAAACACTATGGAGCCTGGAAGGAGGACTGTAGCACCTACTGATGAAACACTATGGAGTCTGGACGGAGGACTGCAGCACCTACAGATTAAACACTATGGAGCCTTAAAGTAGGACTGCAGCACCTACAGATGAACACTATGGAGTCTGGAAGGAGGACTGTAGCACCTACTGATGAAACACTATGGAGTCTGGATGGGGGACTGTAGCACCTACAGATGAAACACTATGGAGTCTGGAAGGAGGACTGTAGCACCTACAGATGAAACACTATGGAGCCTAAAATGCGGACTGTAGCACCTACAGATGAAACACTATGGAGTCTGGAAGGAGGACTGTAGCACCTACAGATGAAACACTATGGAGTCTTAAAGGAGGACTGTAGCACCTACAGATGAAACACTATGGAGCCTGGAAGGAGGACTGTAGCACCTACTGATGAAACACTATGGAGCCTTAAAGGAGGACTGTAGCACCTACATATTAACCACTATGGAGCCTTAAAGGAGGACTGTAGCACCTTCAGATGAAACACTATGGAGCCTTAAATGAGGACTGTAGCACCTATAGATGAAACACTAAGGATCCTTAACGGAGGACTGTAGCACCTACAGAAGAAACACTATGGAGTCTGGAAGGAGGACTGTAGCACCTACAGATGAACCACTATGGAGTCTGGAAGGAGACCTGTAGCACCTACAGATGAAACACTATGGAGCCTTAACGGAGGACTGTAGCACCTACAGATGAAACACTATGGAGCCTTGAAGGAGGAATGTAGCACCTACAGATGAAGCACTATGGAGTCTGGAAGGAGACTTGTAGCACCTACAGATGAAACACTATGGAGTCTGGAAGGAGGACTGTAGCACCAACAGACGAAACACTATGGAGCCTCAAAGGAGGACGTAGCACCTACAGATGAAACACTATGGAGTCTGGAAGGAGGACTGTAGCACTTACAGATTAAACACTATGGAGCCTTAAAGGAGGACTGTAGCACCTACAGATGAAACACTATGGAGCCTTAAATGAGGACTGTAGCACCTACAGATGAAACACTATGGATCCTTAACGGAGGACTGTAGCACCTACAGAAGAAACACTATGGAGTCTGGAAGGAGGACTGTAATAACCTACAGATGAAACACTATGGAGTCTGGAAGGAGGACTGTAGCACCTACTGATGAAACACTATGGAGTCTGGATGGAGGACTGTAGCACCTACAGATGAAACACTATGGAGTCTGGAAGGAGGACTGTAGCACCTACAGATGAAACACTATGGAGCCTAAAATGCGGACTGTAGCACCTAGAGATGAAACACTATGGAGTCTGGAAGGAGGACTGTAGCACCTACAGATGAAACACTATGGAGCCTTAAAGGAGGACTGTAGCACCTACAGATGAAACACTATGGAGCCTGGAAGGAGGACTGTAGCACCTACTGATGAAACACTATGGAGCCTTAAAGGAGGACTGTAGCACCTACATATTAACCACTATGGAGCCTTAAAGGAGGACTGTAGCACCTTCAGATGAAACACTATGGAGCCTTAAATGAGGACTGTAGCACCTATAGATGAAACACTAAGGATCCTTAACGGAGGACTGTAGCACCTACAGATGAACCACTATGGAGTCTGGAAGGAGACCTGTAGCACCTACAGATGAAACACTATGGAGCCTTAACGGAGGACTGTAGCACCTACAGATGAAACACTATGGAGCCTTGAAGGAGGACTGTAGCACCTACAGATGAAGCACTATGGAGTCTGGAAGGAGACTTGTAACACCTACAGATGAAACACTATGGAGTCTGGAAGGAGGACTGTAGCACTTACAGATTAAACACTATGGAGCCTTGAAGGAGGACTGTAGCACCTACAGGTGAAACACTATGGAGTCTGAAAGGAGGACTGTAGCACCTACAGATGAAACACTATGGAGTCTGGAAGGAGGACTGTAGCACCAACAGACAAAACGCTAGGGAGCCTCAAAGGAGGACGTAGCACCTACAGATGAAACACTATGGAGTCTGGAAGGAGGACTGTAGCACTTACAGATTAAACACTATGGAGCCTTAAAGGAGGACTGTAGCACCTACAGATGAAACACTATGGAGCCTTAAATGAGGACTGTAGCACCTACAGATGAAACACTATGGAGTCTGAAAGGAGGACTGTAATCACCTACAGATGAAACACTATGGAGCCTGGAAGGAGGACTGTAGCACCTACTGATGAAACACTATGGAGTCTGGACGGAGGACTGCAGCACCTACAGATTAAACACTATCGAGCCTTAAAGTAGGACTGCAGCACCTACAGATGAAACACTATGGAGTCTGGAAGGAGGACTGTAGCACCTACTGATGAAACACTATGGAGTCTGGAAGGAGGACTGTAGCACCTACAGATGAAACACTATGGAGCCTAAAATGCGGACTGTAGCACCTTCAGATGAAACACTATGGAGTCTGGAAGGAGACCTGTAGCACCTACAGATGAAACACTATGGAGCCTTAACGGAGGACTGTAGCACCTACAGATGAAACACTATGGAGCCTTGAAGGAGGACTGTAGCACCTACAGATGAAGCACTATGGAGTCTGGAAGGAGACTTGTAACACCTACAGATGAAACACTATGGAGTCTGGAAGGAGGACTGTAGCACTTACAGATTAAACACTATGGAGCCTTGAAGGAGGACTGTAGCACCTACAGGTGAAACACTATGGAGTCTGAAAGGAGGACTGTAGCACCTACAGATGAAACACTATGGAGTCTGGAAGGAGGACTGTAGCACCAACAGACAAAACGCTAGGGAGCCTCAAAGGAGGACGTAGCACCTACAGATGAAACACTATGGAGTCTGGAAGGAGGACTGTAGCACTTACAGATTAAACACTATGGAGCCTTCAAGGAGGACTGTAGCACCTACAGATGAAACACTATGGAGCCTTAAATGAGGACTGTAGCACCTACAGATGAAACACTATGGAGTCTGAAAGGAGGACTGTAATCACCTACAGATGAAACACTATGGAGCCTGGAAGGAGGACTGTAGCACCTACTGATGAAACACTATGGAGTCTGGACGGAGGACTGCAGCACCTACAGATTAAACACTATCGAGCCTTAAAGTAGGACTGTAGCACCTTCAGATGAAACACTATGGAGTCTGGAAGGAGGACTGTAGCACCTACATATGAAACACTATGGAGCCTTAAAGGAGGACTGTAGCACCTACAGATGAAAGACTATGGAGCCTTAAATTAGGACTGTAGCACCTACAGATGAAACACTATGGAGCCTGGAAGGAGGACTGTAGCACCTACTGATGAAACACTATGGAGCCTTAAATGAGGACTGTAGCACCTACATATTAAACACTATGGAGCCTTAAAGGAGGACTGTAGCACCTACAGAAGATACAATAAGGAGTCTGGAAGGAAACCTGTAGCACCTACAGATGAAACACTATGGATCCTTAACGGAGGACTGTAGCACCTACAGAAGAAACACTATGGAGTCTGGAAGGAGGACTGTAATCACCTACAGATGAAACACTATGGAGCCTGGAAGGAGGACTGTAGCACCTACTGATGAAACACTATGGACTCTGGACGGAGGACTGTAGCACCTACAGATTAAACACTATGGAGCCTTAAAGTAGGACTGCAGCACCTACAGATGAAACACTATTGAGTCTGGAAGGAGGACTGTAGCACCTACTGATGAAACACTATGGAGTCTGGAAGGAGGACTGTAGCACCTACATATTAAACACTATGGAGCCTTAAAGTAGGACTGCAGCACCTACAGATGAAACACTATGGATTCTGGAAGGAGG
The DNA here is from genome assembly GCF_013265735.2 of Oncorhynchus mykiss. Classification (NCBI taxonomy): domain Eukaryota; kingdom Metazoa; phylum Chordata; class Actinopteri; order Salmoniformes; family Salmonidae; genus Oncorhynchus; species Oncorhynchus mykiss. The sequence goes on along the minus strand of NC_048580.1, from coordinate 36,447,363 downwards.
ACTGTAGCACCTACAGATGAAATACAATGGAGTCTGGAAGGAGGACTGTAGCACCTACAGATGAAACACTATGGAGCCTTAACGGAGGACTGTACACCTACAGATGAAACACTATGGAATCTGGAAGGAGGACTGTAGCACCTACAGATGAAACACTATGGAGCCTTAAATGCGGACTGTAGCACCTACAGATGAAACACTATGGAGTCTGGAAGGAGGACTGTAGCACCTACAGATGAAACACTATGGAGCCTTAAAGGAGGAATGTAGCACCTACAGATGAAACACTATGGAGCCTGGAAGGAGGACTGTAGCACCTACTGATGAAACACTATGGAGCCTAAAATGCGGACTGTAGCACCTACATATTAACCACTATGGAGCCTTAAAGGAGGACTGTAGCACCTTCAGATGAAACACTATGGAGCCTTAAATGAGGACTGTAGCACCTATAGTTGAAACACTAAGGATCCTTAACGGAGGACTGTAGCACCTACAGAAGAAAAACTATGGAGTCTGGAAGGAGGACTGTAGCACCTACAGATGAACCACTATGGAGTCTGGAAGGAGACCTGTAGCACCTACAGATGAAACACTATGGAGCCTTAACGGAGGACTGTAGCACCTACAGATGAAACACTATGGAGCCTTGAAGGAGGACTGTAGCACCTACAGATGAAGCACTATGGAGTCTGGAAGGAGACTTGTAGCACCTACAGATGAAACACTATGGAGTCTGGAAGGAGGACTGTAGCACCAACAGACGAAACACTATGGAGCCTCAAAGGAGGACGTAGCACCTAGAGATGAAACACTATGGAGTCTGGAAGGAGGACTGTAGCACTTACAGATTAAACACTATGGAGCCTTAAAGGAGGACTGTAGCACCTACAGATGAAACACTATGGAGCCTTAAATGAGGACTGTAGCACCTACAGATGAAACACTATGGATCCTTAACGGAGGACTGTAGCACCTACAGAAGAAACACTATGGAGTCTGGAAGGAGGACTGTAATAACCTACAGATGAAACACTATGGAGCCTGGAAGGAGGACTGTAGCACCTACTGATGAAACACTATGGAGTCTGGACGGAGGACTGCAGCACCTACAGATTAAACACTATGGAGCCTTAAAGTAGGACTGTAGCACCTACAGGTGAAACACTATGGAGTCTGGAAGGAGGACTGTAGCACCAACAGACGAAGCACTATGGAGCCTCAAAGGAGGACGTAGCACCTACAGATGAAACACTATGGAGTCTGGAAGGAGGACTGTAGCACTTACAGATTAAACACTATGGAGCCTTAAAGGAGGACTGTAGCACCTACAGATGAAACACTATGGAGCCTTGAAGGATGACTGTAGCACCTACAGATGAAGCACTATGGAGTCTGGAAGGAGACTTGTAGCACCTACAGATGAAACACTATGGAGTCTGGAAGGAGGACTGTAGCACCTACAGATGAAACACTATGGAGTCTGGAAGGAGGACTGTAGCACCTACATATTAAACACTATGGAGTCTGGAAGGAGGACTGTAGCACCAACAGACGAAACACTATGGAGCCTCAAAGGAGGACGTAGCACCTACAGATGAAACACTATGGAGTCTGGAAGGAGGACTGTAGCACTTACAGATTAAACACTATGGAGCCTTAAAGGAGGACTGTAGCACCTACAGATGAAACACTATGGAGCCTTAAATGAGGACTGTAGCACCTACAGATGAAACACTATGGATCCTTAACGGAGGACTGTAGCACCTACAGAAGAAACACTATGGAGTCTGGAAGGAGGACTGTAATAACCTACAGATGAAACACTATGGAGCCTGGAAGGAGGACTGTAGCACCTACTGATGAAACACTATGGAGTCTGGACGGAGGACTGCAGCACCTACAGATTAAACACTATGGAGCCTTAAAGTAGGACTGCAGCACCTACAGATGAACACTATGGAGTCTGGAAGGAGGACTGTAGCACCTACTGATGAAACACTATGGAGTCTGGATGGGGGACTGTAGCACCTACAGATGAAACACTATGGAGTCTGGAAGGAGGACTGTAGCACCTACAGATGAAACACTATGGAGCCTAAAATGCGGACTGTAGCACCTACAGATGAAACACTATGGAGTCTGGAAGGAGGACTGTAGCACCTACAGATGAAACACTATGGAGTCTTAAAGGAGGACTGTAGCACCTACAGATGAAACACTATGGAGCCTGGAAGGAGGACTGTAGCACCTACTGATGAAACACTATGGAGCCTTAAAGGAGGACTGTAGCACCTACATATTAACCACTATGGAGCCTTAAAGGAGGACTGTAGCACCTTCAGATGAAACACTATGGAGCCTTAAATGAGGACTGTAGCACCTATAGATGAAACACTAAGGATCCTTAACGGAGGACTGTAGCACCTACAGAAGAAACACTATGGAGTCTGGAAGGAGGACTGTAGCACCTACAGATGAACCACTATGGAGTCTGGAAGGAGACCTGTAGCACCTACAGATGAAACACTATGGAGCCTTAACGGAGGACTGTAGCACCTACAGATGAAACACTATGGAGCCTGGAAGGAGGACTGTAGCACCTACTGATGAAACACTATGGAGCCTTAAAGGAGGACTGTAGCACCTACATATTAACCACTATGGAGCCTTAAAGGAGGACTGTAGCACCTTCAGATGAAACACTATGGAGCCTTAAATGAGGACTGTAGCACCTATAGATGAAACACTAAGGATCCTTAACGGAGGACTGTAGCACCTACAGAAGAAACACTATGGAGTCTGGAAGGAGGACTGTAGCACCTACAGATGAACCACTATGGAGTCTGGAAGGAGACCTGTAGCACCTACAGATGAAACACTATGGAGCCTTAACGGAGGACTGTAGCACCTACAGATGAAACACTATGGAGCCTTGAAGGAGGAATGTAGCACCTACAGATGAAGCACTATGGAGTCTGGAAGGAGACTTGTAGCACCTACAGATGAAACACTATGGAGTCTGGAAGGAGGACTGTAGCACCAACAGACGAAACACTATGGAGCCTCAAAGGAGGACGTAGCACCTACAGATGAAACACTATGGAGTCTGGAAGGAGGACTGTAGCACTTACAGATTAAACACTATGGAGCCTTAAAGGAGGACTGTAGCACCTACAGATGAAACACTATGGAGCCTTAAATGAGGACTGTAGCACCTACAGATGAAACACTATGGATCCTTAACGGAGGACTGTAGCACCTACAGAAGAAACACTATGGAGTCTGGAAGGAGGACTGTAATAACCTACAGATGAAACACTATGGAGTCTGGAAGGAGGACTGTAGCACCTACTGATGAAACACTATGGAGTCTGGATGGAGGACTGTAGCACCTACAGATGAAACACTATGGAGTCTGGAAGGAGGACTGTAGCACCTACAGATGAAACACTATGGAGCCTAAAATGCGGACTGTAGCACCTAGAGATGAAACACTATGGAGTCTGGAAGGAGGACTGTAGCACCTACAGATGAAACACTATGGAGCCTTAAAGGAGGACTGTAGCACCTACAGATGAAACACTATGGAGCCTGGAAGGAGGACTGTAGCACCTACTGATGAAACACTATGGAGCCTTAAAGGAGGACTGTAGCACCTACATATTAACCACTATGGAGCCTTAAAGGAGGACTGTAGCACCTACTGATGAAACACTATGGAGTCTGGAAGGAGGACTGTAGCACCTACAGATGAAACACTATGGAGCCTAAAATGCGGACTGTAGCACCTTCAGATGAAACACTATGGAGTCTGGAAGGAGACCTGTAGCACCTACAGATGAAACACTATGGAGCCTTAACGGAGGACTGTAGCACCTACAGATGAAACACTATGGAGCCTTGAAGGAGGACTGTAGCACCTACAGATGAAGCACTATGGAGTCTGGAAGGAGACTTGTAACACCTACAGATGAAACACTATGGAGTCTGGAAGGAGGACTGTAGCACTTACAGATTAAACACTATGGAGCCTTGAAGGAGGACTGTAGCACCTACAGGTGAAACACTATGGAGTCTGAAAGGAGGACTGTAGCACCTACAGATGAAACACTATGGAGTCTGGAAGGAGGACTGTAGCACCAACAGACAAAACGCTAGGGAGCCTCAAAGGAGGACGTAGCACCTACAGATGAAACACTATGGAGTCTGGAAGGAGGACTGTAGCACTTACAGATTAAACACTATGGAGCCTTCAAGGAGGACTGTAGCACCTACAGATGAAACACTATGGAGCCTTAAATGAGGACTGTAGCACCTACAGATGAAACACTATGGAGTCTGAAAGGAGGACTGTAATCACCTACAGATGAAACACTATGGAGCCTGGAAGGAGGACTGTAGCACCTACTGATGAAACACTATGGAGTCTGGACGGAGGACTGCAGCACCTACAGATTAAACACTATCGAGCCTTAAAGTAGGACTGTAGCACCTTCAGATGAAACACTATGGAGTCTGGAAGGAGGACTGTAGCACCTACATATGAAACACTATGGAGCCTTAAAGGAGGACTGTAGCACCTACAGATGAAAGACTATGGAGCCTTAAATTAGGACTGTAGCACCTACAGATGAAACACTATGGAGCCTGGAAGGAGGACTGTAGCACCTACTGATGAAACACTATGGAGCCTTAAATGAGGACTGTAGCACCTACATATTAAACACTATGGAGCCTTAAAGGAGGACTGTAGCACCTACAGAAGATACAATAAGGAGTCTGGAAGGAAACCTGTAGCACCTACAGATGAAACACTATGGATCCTTAACGGAGGACTGTAGCACCTACAGAAGAAACACTATGGAGTCTGGAAGGAGGACTGTAATCACCTACAGATGAAACACTATGGAGCCTGGAAGGAGGACTGTAGCACCTACTGATGAAACACTATGGACTCTGGACAGAGGACTGTAGCACCTACAGATTAAACACTATGGAGCCTTAAAGTAGGACTGCAGCACCTACAGATGAAACACTATTGAGTCTGGAAGGAGGACTGTAGCACCTACTGATGAAACACTATGGAGTCTGGAAGGAGGACTGTAGCACCTACATATTAAACACTATGGAGCCTTAAAGTAGGACTGCAGCACCTACAGATGAAACACTATGGATTCTGGAAGGAGGACTGTAGCACCTACAGATGAAATACAATGGAGTCTGGAAGGAGGACTGTAGCACCTACAGATGAAACACTATGGAGCCTTAACGGAGGACTGTACACCTACAGATGAAACACTATGGAATCTGGAAGGAGGACTGTAGCACCTACAGATGAAACACTATGGAGCCTTAAATGCGGACTGTAGCACCTACAGATGAAACACTATGGAGTCTGGAAGGAGGACTGTAGCACCTACAGATGAAACACTATGGAGCCTTAAAGGAGGACTGTAGCACCTACAGATGAAACACTATGGAGCCTGGAAGGAGGACTGTAGCACCTACTGATGAAACACTATGGAGCCTAAAATGCGGACTGTAGCACCTACATATTAACCACTATGGAGCCTTAAAGGAGGACTGTAGCACCTTCAGATGAAACACTATGGAGCCTTAAATGAGGACTGTAGCACCTATAGTTGAAACACTAAGGATCCTTAACGGAGGACTGTAGCACCTACAGAAGAAAAACTATGGAGTCTGGAAGGAGGACTGTAGCACCTACAGATGAACCACTATGGAGTCTGGAAGGAGACCTGTAGCACCTACAGATGAAACACTATGGAGCCTTAACGGAGGACTGTAGCACCTACAGATGAAACACTATGGAGCCTTGAAGGAGGACTGTAGCACCTACAGATGAAGCACTATGGAGTCTGGAAGGAGACTTGTAGCACCTACAGATGAAACACTATGGAGTCTGGAAGGAGGACTGTAGCACCAACAGACGAAACACTATGGAGCCTCAAAGGAGGACGTAGCACCTAGAGATGAAACACTATGGAGTCTGGAAGGAGGACTGTAGCACTTACAGATTAAACACTATGGAGCCTTAAAGGAGGACTGTAGCACCTACAGATGAAACACTATGGAGCCTTAAATGAGGACTGTAGCACCTACAGATGAAACACTATGGATCCTTAACGGAGGACTGTAGCACCTACAGAAGAAACACTATGGAGTCTGGAAGGAGGACTGTAATAACCTACAGATGAAACACTATGGAGCCTGGAAGGAGGACTGTAGCACCTACTGATGAAACACTATGGAGTCTGGACGGAGGACTGCAGCACCTACAGATTAAACACTATGGAGCCTTAAAGTAGGACTGTAGCACCTACAGGTGAAACACTATGGAGTCTGGAAGGAGGACTGTAGCACCAACAGACGAAGCACTATGGAGCCTCAAAGGAGGACGTAGCACCTACAGATGAAACACTATGGAGTCTGGAAGGAGGACTGTAGCACTTACAGATTAAACACTATGGAGCCTTAAAGGAGGACTGTAGCACCTACAGATGAAACACTATGGAGCCTTGAAGGATGACTGTAGCACCTACAGATGAAGCACTATGGAGTCTGGAAGGAGACTTGTAGCACCTACAGATGAAACACTATGGAGTCTGGAAGGAGGACTGTAGCACCTACAGATGAAACACTATGGAGTCTGGAAGGAGGACTGTAGCACCTACATATTAAACACTATGGAGTCTGGAAGGAGGACTGTAGCACCAACAGACGAAACACTATGGAGCCTCAAAGGAGGACGTAGCACCTACAGATGAAACACTATGGAGTCTGGAAGGAGGACTGTAGCACTTACAGATTAAACACTATGGAGCCTTAAAGGAGGACTGTAGCACCTACAGATGAAACACTATGGAGCCTTAAATGAGGACTGTAGCACCTACAGATGAAACACTATGGATCCTTAACGGAGGACTGTAGCACCTACAGATGAAACACTATGGAGCCTGGAAGGAGGACTGTAGCACCTACTGATGAAACACTATGGAGCCTTAAAGGAGGACTGTAGCACCTACATATTAACCACTATGGAGCCTTAAAGGAGGACTGTAGCACCTTCAGATGAAACACTATGGAGCCTTAAATGAGGACTGTAGCACCTATAGATGAAACACTAAGGATCCTTAACGGAGGACTGTAGCACCTACAGAAGAAACACTATGGAGCCTCAAAGGAGGACGTAGCACCTACAGATGAAACACTATGGAGTCTGGAAGGAGGACTGTAGCACTTACAGATTAAACACTATGGAGCCTTAAAGGAGGACTGTAGCACCTACAGATGAAACACTATGGAGCCTTAAATGAGGACTGTAGCACCTACAGATGAAACACTATGGATCCTTAACGGAGGACTGTAGCACCTACAGAAGAAACACTATGGAGCCTGGAAGGAGGACTGTAGCACCTACTGATGAAACACTATGGAGTCTGGACGGAGGACTGCAGCACCTACAGATTAAACACTATCGAGCCTTAAAGTAGGACTGCAGCACCTACAGATGAAACACTATGGAGTCTGGAAGGAGGACTGTAGCACCTACTGATGAAACACTATGGAGTCTGGAAGGAGGACTGTAGCACCTACAGATGAAACACTATGGAGCCTAAAATGCGGACTGTAGCACCTTCAGATGAAACACTATGGAGTCTGGAAGGAGACCTGTAGCACCTACAGATGAAACACTATGGAGCCTTAACGGAGGACTGTAGCACCTACAGATGAAACACTATGGAGCCTTGAAGGAGGACTGTAGCACCTACAGATGAAGCACTATGGAGTCTGGAAGGAGACTTGTAACACCTACAGATGAAACACTATGGAGTCTGGAAGGAGGACTGTAGCACTTACAGATTAAACACTATGGAGCCTTGAAGGAGGACTGTAGCACCTACAGGTGAAACACTATGGAGTCTGAAAGGAGGACTGTAGCACCTACAGATGAAACACTATGGAGTCTGGAAGGAGGACTGTAGCACCAACAGACAAAACGCTAGGGAGCCTCAAAGGAGGACGTAGCACCTACAGATGAAACACTATGGAGTCTGGAAGGAGGACTGTAGCACTTACAGATTAAACACTATGGAGCCTTCAAGGAGGACTGTAGCACCTACAGATGAAACACTATGGAGCCTTAAATGAGGACTGTAGCACCTACAGATGAAACACTATGGAGTCTGAAAGGAGGACTGTAATCACCTACAGATGAAACACTATGGAGCCTGGAAGGAGGACTGTAGCACCTACTGATGAAACACTATGGAGTCTGGACGGAGGACTGCAGCACCTACAGATTAAACACTATCGAGCCTTAAAGTAGGACTGTAGCACCTTCAGATGAAACACTATGGAGTCTGGAAGGAGGACTGTAGCACCTACATATGAAACACTATGGAGCCTTAAAGGAGGACTGTAGCACCTACAGATGAAAGACTATGGAGCCTTAAATTAGGACTGTAGCACCTACAGATGAAACACTATGGAGCCTGGAAGGAGGACTGTAGCACCTACTGATGAAACACTATGGAGCCTTAAATGAGGACTGTAGCACCTACATATTAAACACTATGGAGCCTTAAAGGAGGACTGTAGCACCTACAGAAGATACAATAAGGAGTCTGGAAGGAAACCTGTAGCACCTACAGATGAAACACTATGGATCCTTAACGGAGGACTGTAGCACCTACAGAAGAAACACTATGGAGTCTGGAAGGAGGACTGTAATCACCTACAGATGAAACACTATGGAGCCTGGAAGGAGGACTGTAGCACCTACTGATGAAACACTATGGACTCTGGACAGAGGACTGTAGCACCTACAGATTAAACACTATGGAGCCTTAAAGTAGGACTGCAGCACCTACAGATGAAACACTATTGAGTCTGGAAGGAGGACTGTAGCACCTACTGATGAAACACTATGGAGTCTGGAAGGAGGACTGTAGCACCTACATATTAAACACTATGGAGCCTTAAAGTAGGACTGCAGCACCTACAGATGAAACACTATGGATTCTGGAAGGAGGACTGTAGCACCTACAGATGAAATACAATGGAGTCTGGAAGGAGGACTGTAGCACCTACAGATGAAACACTATGGAGCCTTAACGGAGGACTGTACACCTACAGATGAAACACTATGGAATCTGGAAGGAGGACTGTAGCACCTACAGATGAAACACTATGGAGCCTTAAATGCGGACTGTAGCACCTACAGATGAAACACTATGGAGTCTGGAAGGAGGACTGTAGCACCTACAGATGAAACACTATGGAGCCTTAAAGGAGGACTGTAGCACCTACAGATGAAACACTATGGAGCCTGGAAGGAGGACTGTAGCACCTACTGATGAAACACTATGGAGCCTAAAATGCGGACTGTAGCACCTACATATTAACCACTATGGAGCCTTAAAGGAGGACTGTAGCACCTTCAGATGAAACACTATGGAGCCTTAAATGAGGACTGTAGCACCTATAGTTGAAACACTAAGGATCCTTAACGGAGGACTGTAGCACCTACAGAAGAAAAACTATGGAGTCTGGAAGGAGGACTGTAGCACCTACAGATGAACCACTATGGAGTCTGGAAGGAGACCTGTAGCACCTACAGATGAAACACTATGGAGCCTTAACGGAGGACTGTAGCACCTACAGATGAAACACTATGGAGCCTTGAAGGAGGACTGTAGCACCTACAGATGAAGCACTATGGAGTCTGGAAGGAGACTTGTAGCACCTACAGATGAAACACTATGGAGTCTGGAAGGAGGACTGTAGCACCAACAGACGAAACACTATGGAGCCTCAAAGGAGGACGTAGCACCTAGAGATGAAACACTATGGAGTCTGGAAGGAGGACTGTAGCACTTACAGATTAAACACTATGGAGCCTTAAAGGAGGACTGTAGCACCTACAGATGAAACACTATGGAGCCTTAAATGAGGACTGTAGCACCTACAGATGAAACACTATGGATCCTTAACGGAGGACTGTAGCACCTACAGAAGAAACACTATGGAGTCTGGAAGGAGGACTGTAATAACCTACAGATGAAACACTATGGAGCCTGGAAGGAGGACTGTAGCACCTACTGATGAAACACTATGGAGTCTGGACGGAGGACTGCAGCACCTACAGATTAAACACTATGGAGCCTTAAAGTAGGACTGTAGCACCTACAGGTGAAACACTATGGAGTCTGGAAGGAGGACTGTAGCACCAACAGACGAAGCACTATGGAGCCTCAAAGGAGGACGTAGCACCTACAGATGAAACACTATGGAGTCTGGAAGGAGGACTGTAGCACTTACAGATTAAACACTATGGAGCCTTAAAGGAGGACTGTAGCACCTACAGATGAAACACTATGGAGCCTTGAAGGATGACTGTAGCACCTACAGATGAAGCACTATGGAGTCTGGAAGGAGACTTGTAGCACCTACAGATGAAACACTATGGAGTCTGGAAGGAGGACTGTAGCACCTACAGATGAAACACTATGGAGTCTGGAAGGAGGACTGTAGCACCTACATATTAAACACTATGGAGTCTGGAAGGAGGACTGTAGCACCAACAGACGAAACACTATGGAGCCTCAAAGGAGGACGTAGCACCTACAGATGAAACACTATGGAGTCTGGAAGGAGGACTGTAGCACTTACAGATTAAACACTATGGAGCCTTAAAGGAGGACTGTAGCACCTACAGATGAAACACTATGGAGCCTTAAATGAGGACTGTAGCACCTACAGATGAAACACTATGGATCCTTAACGGAGGACTGTAGCACCTACAGATGAAACACTATGGAGCCTGGAAGGAGGACTGTAGCACCTACTGATGAAACACTATGGAGCCTTAAAGGAGGACTGTAGCACCTACATATTAACCACTATGGAGCCTTAAAGGAGGACTGTAGCACCTTCAGATGAAACACTATGGAGCCTTAAATGAGGACTGTAGCACCTATAGATGAAACACTAAGGATCCTTAACGGAGGACTGTAGCACCTACAGAAGAAACACTATGGAGCCTCAAAGGAGGACGTAGCACCTACAGATGAAACACTATGGAGTCTGGAAGGAGGACTGTAGCACTTACAGATTAAACACTATGGAGCCTTAAAGGAGGACTGTAGCACCTACAGATGAAACACTATGGAGCCTTAAATGAGGACTGTAGCACCTACAGATGAAACACTATGGATCCTTAACGGAGGACTGTAGCACCTACAGAAGAAACACTATGGAGTCTGGAAGGAGGACTGTAATAACCTACAGATGAAACACTATGGAGCCTGGAAGGAGGACTGTAGCACCTACTGATGAAACACTATGGAGTCTGGACGGAGGACTGCAGCACCTACAGATTAAACACTATGGAGCCTTAAAGTAGGACTGCAGCACCTACAGATGAACACTATGGAGTCTGGAAGGAGGACTGTAGCACCTACTGATGAAACACTATGGAGTCTGGATGGGGGACTGTAGCACCTACAGATGAAACACTATGGAGTCTGGAAGGAGGACTGTAGCACCTACAGATGAAACACTATGGAGCCTAAAATGCGGACTGTAGCACCTACAGATGAAACACTATGGAGTCTGGAAGGAGGACTGTAGCACCTACAGATGAAACACTATGGAGTCTTAAAGGAGGACTGTAGCACCTACAGATGAAACACTATGGAGCCTGGAAGGAGGACTGTAGCACCTACTGATGAAACACTATGGAGCCTTAAAGGAGGACTGTAGCACCTACATATTAACCACTATGGAGCCTTAAAGGAGGACTGTAGCACCTTCAGATGAAACACTATGGAGCCTTAAATGAGGACTGTAGCACCTATAGATGAAACACTAAGGATCCTTAACGGAGGACTGTAGCACCTACAGAAGAAACACTATGGAGTCTGGAAGGAGGACTGTAGCACCTACAGATGAACCACTATGGAGTCTGGAAGGAGACCTGTAGCACCTACAGATGAAACACTATGGAGCCTTAACGGAGGACTGTAGCACCTACAGATGAAACACTATGGAGCCTTGAAGGAGGAATGTAGCACCTACAGATGAAGCACTATGGAGTCTGGAAGGAGACTTGTAGCACCTACAGATGAAACACTATGGAGTCTGGAAGGAGGACTGTAGCACCAACAGACGAAACACTATGGAGCCTCAAAGGAGGACGTAGCACCTACAGATGAAACACTATGGAGTCTGGAAGGAGGACTGTAGCACTTACAGATTAAACACTATGGAGCCTTAAAGGAGGACTGTAGCACCTACAGATGAAACACTATGGAGCCTTAAATGAGGACTGTAGCACCTACAGATGAAACACTATGGATCCTTAACGGAGGACTGTAGCACCTACAGAAGAAACACTATGGAGTCTGGAAGGAGGACTGTAATAACCTACAGATGAAACACTATGGAGTCTGGAAGGAGGACTGTAGCACCTACTGATGAAACACTATGGAGTCTGGATGGAGGACTGTAGCACCTACAGATGAAACACTATGGAGTCTGGAAGGAGGACTGTAGCACCTACAGATGAAACACTATGGAGCCTAAAATGCGGACTGTAGCACCTAGAGATGAAACACTATGGAGTCTGGAAGGAGGACTGTAGCACCTACAGATGAAACACTATGGAGCCTTAAAGGAGGACTGTAGCACCTACAGATGAAACACTATGGAGCCTGGAAGGAGGACTGTAGCACCTACTGATGAAACACTATGGAGCCTTAAAGGAGGACTGTAGCACCTACATATTAACCACTATGGAGCCTTAAAGGAGGACTGTAGCACCTTCAGATGAAACACTATGGAGCCTTAAATGAGGACTGTAGCACCTATAGATGAAACACTAAGGATCCTTAACGGAGGACTGTAGCACCTACAGATGAACCACTATGGAGTCTGGAAGGAGACCTGTAGCACCTACAGATGAAACACTATGGAGCCTTAACGGAGGACTGTAGCACCTACAGATGAAACACTATGGAGCCTTGAAGGAGGACTGTAGCACCTACAGATGAAGCACTATGGAGTCTGGAAGGAGACTTGTAACACCTACAGATGAAACACTATGGAGTCTGGAAGGAGGACTGTAGCACTTACAGATTAAACACTATGGAGCCTTGAAGGAGGACTGTAGCACCTACAGGTGAAACACTATGGAGTCTGAAAGGAGGACTGTAGCACCTACAGATGAAACACTATGGAGTCTGGAAGGAGGACTGTAGCACCAACAGACAAAACGCTAGGGAGCCTCAAAGGAGGACGTAGCACCTACAGATGAAACACTATGGAGTCTGGAAGGAGGACTGTAGCACTTACAGATTAAACACTATGGAGCCTTAAAGGAGGACTGTAGCACCTACAGATGAAACACTATGGAGCCTTAAATGAGGACTGTAGCACCTACAGATGAAACACTATGGAGTCTGAAAGGAGGACTGTAATCACCTACAGATGAAACACTATGGAGCCTGGAAGGAGGACTGTAGCACCTACTGATGAAACACTATGGAGTCTGGACGGAGGACTGCAGCACCTACAGATTAAACACTATCGAGCCTTAAAGTAGGACTGCAGCACCTACAGATGAAACACTATGGAGTCTGGAAGGAGGACTGTAGCACCTACTGATGAAACACTATGGAGTCTGGAAGGAGGACTGTAGCACCTACAGATGAAACACTATGGAGCCTAAAATGCGGACTGTAGCACCTTCAGATGAAACACTATGGAGTCTGGAAGGAGACCTGTAGCACCTACAGATGAAACACTATGGAGCCTTAACGGAGGACTGTAGCACCTACAGATGAAACACTATGGAGCCTTGAAGGAGGACTGTAGCACCTACAGATGAAGCACTATGGAGTCTGGAAGGAGACTTGTAACACCTACAGATGAAACACTATGGAGTCTGGAAGGAGGACTGTAGCACTTACAGATTAAACACTATGGAGCCTTGAAGGAGGACTGTAGCACCTACAGGTGAAACACTATGGAGTCTGAAAGGAGGACTGTAGCACCTACAGATGAAACACTATGGAGTCTGGAAGGAGGACTGTAGCACCAACAGACAAAACGCTAGGGAGCCTCAAAGGAGGACGTAGCACCTACAGATGAAACACTATGGAGTCTGGAAGGAGGACTGTAGCACTTACAGATTAAACACTATGGAGCCTTCAAGGAGGACTGTAGCACCTACAGATGAAACACTATGGAGCCTTAAATGAGGACTGTAGCACCTACAGATGAAACACTATGGAGTCTGAAAGGAGGACTGTAATCACCTACAGATGAAACACTATGGAGCCTGGAAGGAGGACTGTAGCACCTACTGATGAAACACTATGGAGTCTGGACGGAGGACTGCAGCACCTACAGATTAAACACTATCGAGCCTTAAAGTAGGACTGTAGCACCTTCAGATGAAACACTATGGAGTCTGGAAGGAGGACTGTAGCACCTACATATGAAACACTATGGAGCCTTAAAGGAGGACTGTAGCACCTACAGATGAAAGACTATGGAGCCTTAAATTAGGACTGTAGCACCTACAGATGAAACACTATGGAGCCTGGAAGGAGGACTGTAGCACCTACTGATGAAACACTATGGAGCCTTAAATGAGGACTGTAGCACCTACATATTAAACACTATGGAGCCTTAAAGGAGGACTGTAGCACCTACAGAAGATACAATAAGGAGTCTGGAAGGAAACCTGTAGCACCTACAGATGAAACACTATGGATCCTTAACGGAGGACTGTAGCACCTACAGAAGAAACACTATGGAGTCTGGAAGGAGGACTGTAATCACCTACAGATGAAACACTATGGAGCCTGGAAGGAGGACTGTAGCACCTACTGATGAAACACTATGGACTCTGGACGGAGGACTGTAGCACCTACAGATTAAACACTATGGAGCCTTAAAGTAGGACTGCAGCACCTACAGATGAAACACTATTGAGTCTGGAAGGAGGACTGTAGCACCTACTGATGAAACACTATGGAGTCTGGAAGGAGGACTGTAGCACCTACATATTAAACACTATGGAGCCTTAAAGTAGGACTGCAGCACCTACAGATGAAACACTATGGATTCTGGAAGGAGGACTGTAGCACCTACAGATGAAATACAATGGAGTCTGGAAGGAGGACTGTAGCACCTACAGATGAAACACTATGGAGCCTTAACGGAGGACTGTACACCTACAGATGAAACACTATGGAATCTGGAAGGAGGACTGTAGCACCTACAGATGAAACACTATGGAGCCTTAAATGCGGACTGTAGCACCTACAGATGAAACACTATGGAGTCTGGAAGGAGGACTGTAGCACCTACAGATGAAACACTATGGAGCCTTAAAGGAGGACTGTAGCACCTACAGATGAAACACTATGGAGCCTGGAAGGAGGACTGTAGCACCTACTGATGAAACACTATGGAGTCTGGAAGGAGGACTGTAGCACCTAGAGATGAAACACTATGGAGTCTGGAAGGAGGACTGTAGCACCAACAGACAAAACGCTAGGGAGCCTCAAAGGAGGACGTAGCACCTACAGATGAAACACTATGGAGTCTGGAAGGAGGACTGTAATCACCTACAGATGAAACACTATGGAGCCTGGAAGGAGGACTGTAGCACCTACTGATGAAACACTATGGAGTCTGGAAGGAGGACTGTAGCACCAACAGACGAAACACTATGGAGCCTCAAAGGAGGACGTAGCACCTACAGATGAAACACTATGGAGTCTGGAAGGAGGACTGTAGCACTTACAGATTAAACACTATGGAGCCTTAAAGGAGGACTGTAGCACCTACAGATGAAACACTATGGAGCCTTGAAGGATGACTGTAGCACCTACAGATGAAGCACTATGGAGTCTGGAAGGAGACTTGTAGCACCTACAGATGAAACACTATGGAGTCTGGAAGGAGGACTGTAGCACTTACAGATTAAACACTATGGAGCCTTGAAGGAGGACTGTAGCACCTAAAAGTGAAACACTATGGAGTCTGAAAGGAGGACTGTAGCACCTACAGATGAAACACTATGGAGTCTGGAAGGAGGACTGTAGCACCTACATATTAAACACTATGGAGTCTGGAAGGAGGACTGTAGCACCAACAGACGAAACACTATGGAGCCTCAAAGGAGGACGTAGCACCTACAGATGAAACACTATGGAGTCTGGAAGGAGGACTGTAGCACTTACAGATTAAACACTATGGAGCCTTAAAGGAGGACTGTAGCACCTACAGATGAAACACTATGGAGCCTTAAATGAGGACTGTAGCACCTACAGATGAAACACTATGGATCCTTAACGGAGGACTGTAGCACCTACAGATGAAACACTATGGAGCCTGGAAGGAGGACTGTAGCACCTACTGATGAAACACTATGGAGCCTTAAAGGAGGACTGTAGCACCTACATATTAACCACTATGGAGCCTTAAAGGAGGACTGTAGCACCTTCAGATGAAACACTATGGAGCCTTAAATGAGGACTGTAGCACCTACATATTAAACACTATGGAGCCTTAAAGGAGGACTGTAGCACCTACAGAAGATACAATAAGGAGTCTGGAAGGAAACCTGTAGCACCTACAGATGAAACACTATGGATCCTTAACGGAGGACTGTAGCACCTACAGAAGAAACACTATGGAGTCTGGAAGGAGGACTGTAATCACCTACAGATGAAACACTATGGAGCCTGGAAGGAGGACTGTAGCACCTACTGATGAAACACTATGGACTCTGGACGGAGGACTGTAGCACCTACAGATTAAACACTATGGAGCCTTAAAGTAGGACTGCAGCACCTACAGATGAAACACTATTGAGTCTGGAAGGAGGACTGTAGCACCTACTGATGAAACACTATGGAGTCTGGAAGGAGGACTGTAGCACCTACATATTAAACACTATGGAGCCTTAAAGTAGGACTGCAGCACCTACAGATGAAACACTATGGATTCTGGAAGGAGGACTGTAGCACCTACAGATGAAATACAATGGAGTCTGGAAGGAGGACTGTAGCACCTACAGATGAAACACTATGGAGCCTTAACGGAGGACTGTACACCTACAGATGAAACACTATGGAATCTGGAAGGAGGACTGTAGCACCTACAGATGAAACACTATGGAGCCTTAAATGCGGACTGTAGCACCTACAGATGAAACACTATGGAGTCTGGAAGGAGGACTGTAGCACCTACAGATGAAACACTATGGAGCCTTAAAGGAGGACTGTAGCACCTACAGATGAAACACTATGGAGCCTGGAAGGAGGACTGTAGCACCTACTGATGAAACACTATGGAGTCTGGAAGGAGGACTGTAGCACCTAGAGATGAAACACTATGGAGTCTGGAAGGAGGACTGTAGCACCAACAGACAAAACGCTAGGGAGCCTCAAAGGAGGACGTAGCACCTACAGATGAAACACTATGGAGTCTGGAAGGAGGACTGTAATCACCTACAGATGAAACACTATGGAGCCTGGAAGGAGGACTGTAGCACCTACTGATGAAACACTATGGAGTCTGGAAGGAGGACTGTAGCACCAACAGACGAAACACTATGGAGCCTCAAAGGAGGACGTAGCACCTACAGATGAAACACTATGGAGTCTGGAAGGAGGACTGTAGCACTTACAGATTAAACACTATGGAGCCTTAAAGGAGGACTGTAGCACCTACAGATGAAACACTATGGAGCCTTGAAGGATGACTGTAGCACCTACAGATGAAGCACTATGGAGTCTGGAAGGAGACTTGTAGCACCTACAGATGAAACACTATGGAGTCTGGAAGGAGGACTGTAGCACTTACAGATTAAACACTATGGAACCTTGAAGGAGGACTGTAGCACCTAAAAGTGAAACACTATGGAGTCTGAAAGGAGGACTGTAGCACCTACAGATGAAACACTATGGAGTCTGGAAGGAGGACTGTAGCACCTACATATTAAACACTATGGAGTCTGGAAGGAGGACTGTAGCACCAACAGACGAAACACTATGGAGCCTCAAAGGAGGACGTAGCACCTACAGATGAAACACTATGGAGTCTGGAAGGAGGACTGTAGCACTTACAGATTAAACACTATGGAGCCTTAAAGGAGGACTGTAGCACCTACAGATGAAACACTATGGAGCCTTAAATGAGGACTGTAGCACCTACAGATGAAACACTATGGATCCATAACGGAGGACTGTAGCACCTACAGATGAAACACTATGGAGCCTGGAAGGAGGACTGTAGCACCTACTGATGAAACACTATGGAGCCTTAAAGGAGGACTGTAGCACCTACATATTAACCACTATGGAGCCTTAAAGGAGGACTGTAGCACCTTCAGATGAAACACTATGGAGCCTTAAATGAGGACTGTAGCACCTATAGATGAAACACTAAGGATCCTTAACGGAGGACTGTAGCACCTACAGAAGAAACACTATGGAGCCTCAAAGGAGGACGTAGCACCTACAGATGAAACACTATGGAGTCTGGAAGGAGGACTGTAGCACTTACAGATTAAACACTATGGAGCCTTAAAGGAGGACTGTAGCACCTACAGATGAAACACTATGGAGCCTTAAATGAGGACTGTAGCACCTACAGATGAAACACTATGGATCCTTAACGGAGGACTGTAGCACCTACAGAAGAAACACTATGGAGTCTGGAAGGAGGACTGTAATAACCTACAGATGAAACACTATGGAGCCTGGAAGGAGGACTGTAGCACCTACTGATGAAACACTATGGAGTCTGGACGGAGGACTGCAGCACCTACAGATTAAACACTATGGAGCCTTAAAGTAGGACTGCAGCACCTACAGATGAACACTATGGAGTCTGGAAGGAGGACTGTAGCACCTACTGATGAAACACTATGGAGTCTGGATGGGGGACTGTAGCACCTACAGATGAAACACTATGGAGTCTGGAAGGAGGACTGTAGCACCTACAGATGAAACACTATGGAGCCTAAAATGCGGACTGTAGCACCTACAGATGAAACACTATGGAGTCTGGAAGGAGGACTGTAGCACCTACAGATGAAACACTATGGAGCCTTAAAGGAGGACTGTAGCACCTACAGATGAAACACTATGGAGCCTGGAAGGAGGACTGTAGCACCTACTGATGAAACACTATGGAGCCTTAAAGGAGGACTGTAGCACCTACATATTAACCACTATGGAGCCTTAAAGGAGGACTGTAGCACCTTCAGATGAAACACTATGGAGCCTTAAATGAGGACTGTAGCACCTATAGATGAAACACTAAGGATCCTTAACGGAGGACTGTAGCACCTATAGAAGAAACACTATGGAGTCTGGAAGGAGGACTGTAGCACCTACAGATGAACCACTATGGAGTCTGGAAGGAGACCTGTAGCACCTACAGATGAAACACTATGGAGCCTTAACGGAGGACTGTAGCACCTACAGATGAAACACTATGGAGCCTTGAAGGAGGACTGTAGCACCTACAGATGAAGCACTATGGAGTCTGGAAGGAGACTTGTAGCACCTACAGATGAAACACTATGGAGTCTGGAAGGAGGACTGTAGCACCAACAGACGAAACACTATGGAGCCTCAAAGGAGGACGTAGCACCTACAGATTAAACACTATGGAGTCTGGAAGGAGGACTGTAGCACTTACAGATTAAACACTATGGAGCCTTAAAGGAGGACTGTAGCACCTACAGATGAAACACTATGGAGCCTTAAATGAGGACTGTAGCACCTACAGATGAAACACTATGGATCCTTAACGGAGGACTGTAGCACCTACAGAAGAAACACTATGGAGTCTGGAAGGAGGACTGTAATAACCTACAGATGAAACACTATGGAGTCTGGAAGGAGGACTGTAGCACCTACTGATGAAACACTATGGAGTCTGGATGGAGGACTGTAGCACCTACAGATGAAACACTATGGAGTCTGGAAGGAGGACTGTAGCACCTACAGATGAAACACTATGGAGCCTAAGTTGTTGACTGTAGCACCTACAGATGAAACACTATGGAGTCTGGAAGGAGGACTGTAGCACCTACAGATGAAACACTATGGAGCCTTAAAGGAGGACTGTAGCACCTACAGATGAAACACTATGGAGCCTGGAAGGAGGACTGTAGCACCTACTGATGAAACACTATGGAGCCTTAAAGGAGGACTGTAGCACCTACATATTAACCACTATGGAGCCTTAAAGGAGGACTGTAGCACCTTCAGATGAAACACTATGGAGCCTTAAATGAGGACTGTAGCACCTATAGATGAAACACTAAGGATCCTTAACGGAGGACTGTAGCACCTACAGAAGAAACACTATGGAGTCTGGAAGGAGGACTGTAGCACCTACAGATGAACCACTATGGAGTCTGGAAGGAGACCTGTAGCACCTACAGATGAAACACTATGGAGCCTTAACGGAGGACTGTAGCACCTACAGATGAAACACTATGGAGCCTTGAAGGAGGACTGTAGCACCTACAGATGAAGCACTATGGAGTCTGGAAGGAGACTTGTAACACCTACAGATGAAACACTATGGAGTCTGGAAGGAGGACTGTAGCACTTACAGATTAAACACTATGGAGCCTTGAAGGAGGACTGTAGCACCTACAGGTGAAACACTATGGAGTCTGAAAGGAGGACTGTAGCACCTACAGATGAAACACTATGGAGTCTGGAAGGAGGACTGTAGCACCAACAGACAAAACGCTAGGGAGCCTCAAAGGAGGACGTAGCACCTACAGATGAAACACTATGGAGTCTGGAAGGAGGACTGTAGCACTTACAGATTAAACACTATGGAGCCTTAAAGGAGGACTGTAGCACCTACAGATGAAACACTATGGAGCCTTAAATGAGGACTGTAGCACCTACAGATGAAACACTATGGAGTCTGAAAGGAGGACTGTAATCACCTACAGATGAAACACTATGGAGCCTGGAAGGAGGACTGTAGCACCTACTGATGAAACACTATGGAGTCTGGACGGAGGACTGCAGCACCTACAGATTAAACACTATCGAGCCTTAAAGTAGGACTGCAGCACCTACAGATGAAACACTATGGAGTCTGGAAGGAGGACTGTAGCACCTACTGATGAAACACTATGGAGTCTGGAAGGAGGACTGTAGCACCTACAGATGAAACACTATGGAGCCTAAAATGCGGACTGTAGCACCTTCAGATGAAACACTATGGAGTCTGGAAGGAGGACTGTAGCACCTACATATGAAACACTATGGAGCCTTAAAGGAGGACTGTAGCACCTACAGATGAAAGACTATGGAGCCTTAAATTAGGACTGTAGCGCCTACAGATGAAACACTATGGAGCCTGGAAGGAGGACTGTAGCACCTACTGATGAAACACTATGGAGCCTTAAATGAGGACTGTAGCACCTACATATTAAACACTATGGAGCCTTAAAGGAGGACTGTAGCACCTACAGAAGATACAATAAGGAGTCTGGAAGGAAACCTGTAGCACCTACAGATGAAACACTATGGATCCTTAACGGAGGACTGTAGCACCTACAGAAGAAACACTATGGAGTCTGGAAGGAGGACTGTAATCACCTACAGATGAAACACTATGGAGCCTGGAAGGAGGACTGTAGCACCCACTGATGAAACACTATGGACTCTGGACGGAGGACTGTAGCACCTACAGATTAAACACTATGGAGCCTTAAAGTAGGACTGCAGCACCTACAGATGAAACACTATTGAGTCTGGAAGGAGGACTGTAGCACCTACTGATGAAACACTATGGAGTCTGGAAGGAGGACTGTAGCACCTACATATTAAACACTATGGAGCCTTAAAGTAGGACTGCAGCACCTACAGATGAAACACTATGGATTCTGGAAGGAGGACTGTAGCACCTACAGATTAAATACAATGGAGTCTGGAAGGAGGACTGTAGCACCTACAGATGAAACACTATGGAGCCTTAACGGAGGACTGTACACCTACAGATGAAACACTATGGAATCTGGAAGGAGGACTGTAGCACCTACAGATGAAACACTATAGAGCCTTAAATGCGGACTGTAGCACCTACAGATGAAACACTATGGAGTCTGGAAGGAGGACTGTAGCACCTACAGATGAAACACTATGGAGCCTTAAAGGAGGACTGTAGCACCTACAGATGAAACACTATGGAGCCTGGAAGGAGGACTGTAGCACCTACTGATGAAACACTATGGAGTCTGGAAGGAGGACTGTAGCACCTAGAGATGAAACACTATGGAGTCTGGAAGGAGGACTGTAGCACCAACAGACAAAACGCTAGGGAGCCTCAAAGGAGGACGTAGCACCTACAGATGAAACACTATGGCGTCTGGAAGGAGGACTGTAATCACCTACAGATGAAACACTATGGAGCCTGGAAGGAGGACTGTAGCACCTACTGATGAAACACTATGGAGTCTGGAAGGAGGACTGTAGCACCTAGAGATGAAACACTATGGAGTCTGGAAGGAGGACTGTAGCACCAACAGACAAAACGCTAGGGAGCCTCAAAGGAGGACGTAGCACCTACAGATGAAACACTATGGAGTCTGGAAGGAGGACTGTAGCACTTACAGATTAAACACTATGGAGCCTTAAAGGAGGACTGTAGCACCTACAGATGAAACACTATGGAGCCTTAAATGAGGACTGTAGCACCTACAGATGAAACACTATGGATCCTTAAAGGAGGACTGTAGCAACTACAGAAGAAACACTATGGAGTCTGAAAGGAGGACTGTAATCACCTACAGATGAAACACTATGGAGCCTTAACGGAGGAATGTAGCAGCTACAGATGAAACACTATGGAGTCTGGAAGGAGGACTGTAGCACCTACAGATGAAACACTATGGAGCCTAAAATGCGGACTGTAGCACCTTCAGATGAAACACTATGGAGTCTGGAAGGAGGACTGTAATCACCTACAGATGAAACACTATGGAGCCTGGAAGGAGGACTGTAGCACCTACTGATGAAACACTATGGAGCCTTAAAGTAGGACTGCAGCACCTACAGATGAAACACTATTGAGTCTGGAAGGAGGACTGTAGCACCTACTGATGAAACACTATGGAGTCTCGAAGGAGGACTGTAGCACCTACATATTAAACACTATGGAGCCTTAAAGTAGGACTGCAGCACCTACAGATGAAACACTATGGATTCTGGAAGGAGGACTGTAGCACCTACATATGAAATACAATGGAGTCTGGAAGGAGGACTGTAGCACCTACAGATGAAACACTATGGAGCCTTAACGGAGGACTGTACACCTACAGATGAAACACTATGGAATCTGGAAGGAGGACTGTAGCACCTACAGATGAAACACTATGGAGCCTT
Source organism: Oncorhynchus mykiss (assembly GCF_013265735.2). Classification (NCBI taxonomy): domain Eukaryota; kingdom Metazoa; phylum Chordata; class Actinopteri; order Salmoniformes; family Salmonidae; genus Oncorhynchus; species Oncorhynchus mykiss. Next base: position 36,423,889 of record NC_048580.1, on the reverse strand, counting down.
AAATGCGGCCTGTAGCACCTACAGATGAAACACTATGGAGTCTGGAAGGAGGACTGTAGCACCTACAGATGAAACACTATGGAGCCTTAAAGGAGGACTGTAGCACCTACAGATGAAACAGTATGGAGCCTTAAATTAGGACTGTAGCGCCTACAGATGAAACACTATTGAGCCTGGAAGGAGGACTGTAGCACCTACTGATGAAACACTATGGAGCCTTAAAGGAGGACTGTAGCACGTTCAGATGAAACACTATGGAGCCTTAAATGAAGACTGTAGCACCTACAGATGAAACACTATGGAGCCTTAAATGCGGACTGTAGCACCTACAGATTAAACACTATGGAGTCTGGAAGGAGGACTGTAGCACCTACATATGAAACACTATGGAGCCTTAAAGGAGGACTGTAGCACCTACAGATTAAACACTATGGAGCCTTAAAGGAGGACTGTAGCACGTTCAGATGAAACACTATGGAGCCTTAAATGAAGACTGTAGCACCTACAGATGAAACACTATGGAGCCTTAAATGCGGACTGTAGCACCTACAGATTAAACACTATGGAGTCTGGAAGGAGGACTGTAGCACCTACATATGAAACACTATGGAGTCTTGAAGGAGGACTGTAATCACCTACAGATGAAACACTATGAAGCCTTAAATTAGACCTGTAGCACCTACAGATGAATCACTATGGATTCTTGAAGGAGGACTGTAGCACCTACAGATGAAACACTATGGAGCCTTAACGGAGGACTGTAGCACCTACAGATGAAACACTATGGAGTCTGGAAGGAAGACTGTAGCACCTACAGATTAAACACTATGGAGCCTTAAAGGAGGACTGTAATACCTTCAGATGAAACACTATGGAGCCTTAAATGAGGACTGTAGCACCTACAGATGAAACACTATGGAGCCTTAACGGAGGACTGTAGCACCTACAGATGAAACACTATAGAGTATGGAAGGAGGACTGTAGCACCTACAGATGAAACACTATGGAGCCTAAAATGCGGACTGTAGCACCTTCAGATGAAACACTATGGAGTCTGGAAGGAGGACTCTAGCACCTACAGATGAAACACTATGGATCCTTAAAGGAGGACTGTAGCACCTACAGATGAAAGACTATGGAGCCTGGAAGGAGGACTGTAGCACCTACTGATGAAACACTATGTAGCCTTAAAGGAGGACTGTAGCACCTACATATTAAACACTATGGAGCCTTAAAGGAGGACTGTAGCACCTACAGATGAAACACTATGGATCCTTAACGGAGGACTGTAGCACCTACAGATGAAACACTATGGAGTCTGGAAGGAGGACTGTAGCACCTACTGATGAAACACTATGGACTCTGGACGGAGGACTGTAGCACCTACAGATTAAACACTATGGAGCCTTAAAGTAGGACTGCAGCACCTGCAGATGAAACACTATTGAGTCTGGAAGGAGGACTGTAGCACCTACTGATGAAACACTATGGAGTCTGGAAGGAGGACTGTAGCACCTACAGATTAAACACTATGGAGCCTTAAAGTAGGACTGCAGCACCTACAGATGAAACACTATGGATTCTGGAAGGAGGACTGTAGCACCTACAGATGAAATACAATGGAGTCTGGAAGGAGGACTGTAGCACCTACAGATGAAACACTATGGAGCCTTAACGGAGGACTGTACACCTACAGATTAAACACTATGGAGTCTGGAAGGAGGACTGTAGCACCTACAGATGAAACACTATGGAGCCTTAAATGCGGACTGTAGCACCTACAGATGAAACACTATGGAGTCTGGAAGGAGGACTGTAGCACCTACAGATGAAACACTATGGAGCCTTAAAGGAGGACTGTAGCACCTACAGATGAAACAGTATGGAGCCTTAAATTAGGACTGTAGCACCTACAGATGAAACACTATGGAGCCTGGAAGGAGGACTGTAGCACCTACTGATGAAACACTATGGAGCCTTAACGGAGGACTGTACACCTACAGATGAAACACTATGGAATCTGGAAGGAGGACTGTAGCACCTACAGATGAAACACTATGGAGCCTTAAATGCGGACTGTAGCACCTACAGATGAAACACTATGGAGTCTGGAAGGAGGACTGTAGCACCTATAGATGAAACACTATGGAGCCTTAAATGCGGACTGTAGCACCTACAGATTAAACACTATGGAGTCTGGAAGGAGGACTGTAGCACCTACATATGAAACACTATGGAGCCTTAAAGGAGGACTGTAGCACCTACAGATTAAACACTATGGAGCCTTAAAGGAGGACTGTAGCACGTTCAGATGAAACACTATGGAGCCTTAAATGAAGACTGTAGCACCTACAGATGAAACACTATGGAGCCTTAAATGCGGACTGTAGCACCTACAGATTAAACACTATGGAGTCTGGAAGGAGGACTGTAGCACCTACATATGAAACACTATGGAGTCTTGAAGGAGGACTGTAATCACCTACAGATGAAACACTATGAAGCCTTAAATTAGACCTGTAGCACCTACAGATGAATCACTATGGATTCTTGAAGGAGGACTGTAGCACCTACAGATGAAACACTATGGAGCCTTAACGGAGGACTGTAGCACCTACAGATGAAACACTATGGAGTCTGGAAGGAAGACTGTAGCACCTACAGATTAAACACTATGGAGCCTTAAAGGAGGACTGTAATACCTTCAGATGAAACACTATGGAGCCTTAAATGAGGACTGTAGCACCTACAGATGAAACACTATGGAGCCTTAACGGAGGACTGTAGCACCTACAGATGAAACACTATAGAGTATGGAAGGAGGACTGTAGCACCTACAGATGAAACACTATGGAGCCTAAAATGCGGACTGTAGCACCTTCAGATGAAACACTATGGAGTCTGGAAGGAGGACTCTAGCACCTACAGATGAAACACTATGGATCCTTAAAGGAGGACTGTAGCACCTACAGATGAAAGACTATGGAGCCTGGAAGGAGGACTGTAGCACCTACTGATGAAACACTATGTAGCCTTAAAGGAGGACTGTAGCACCTACATATTAAACACTATGGAGCCTTAAAGGAGGACTGTAGCACCTACAGATGAAACACTATGGATCCTTAACGGAGGACTGTAGCACCTACAGATGAAACACTATGGAGTCTGGAAGGAGGACTGTAGCACCTACTGATGAAACACTATGGACTCTGGACGGAGGACTGTAGCACCTACAGATTAAACACTATGGAGCCTTAAAGTAGGACTGCAGCACCTGCAGATGAAACACTATTGAGTCTGGAAGGAGGACTGTAGCACCTACTGATGAAACACTATGGAGTCTGGAAGGAGGACTGTAGCACCTACAGATTAAACACTATGGAGCCTTAAAGTAGGACTGCAGCACCTACAGATGAAACACTATGGATTCTGGAAGGAGGACTGTAGCACCTACAGATGAAATACAATGGAGTCTGGAAGGAGGACTGTAGCACCTACAGATGAAACACTATGGAGCCTTAACGGAGGACTGTACACCTACAGATTAAACACTATGGAGTCTGGAAGGAGGACTGTAGCACCTACAGATGAAACACTATGGAGCCTTAAATGCGGACTGTAGCACCTACAGATGAAACACTATGGAGTCTGGAAGGAGGACTGTAGCACCTACAGATGAAACACTATGGAGCCTTAAAGGAGGACTGTAGCACCTACAGATGAAACAGTATGGAGCCTTAAATTAGGACTGTAGCACCTACAGATGAAACACTATGGAGCCTGGAAGGAGGACTGTAGCACCTACTGATGAAACACTATGGAGCCTTAACGGAGGACTGTACACCTACAGATGAAACACTATGGAATCTGGAAGGAGGACTGTAGCACCTACAGATGAAACACTATGGAGCCTTAAATGCGGACTGTAGCACCTACAGATGAAACACTATGGAGTCTGGAAGGAGGACTGTAGCACCTATAGATGAAACACTATGGAGCCTTAAAGGAGGACTGTAGCACCTACAGATGAAACACTATGGAGCCTTAAATTAGGACTGTAGCACCTACAGATGAAACACTATGGAGCCTGGAAGGAGGACTGTAGCACCTACTGATGAAACACTATGGAGTCTGGAAGGAGGACTGTAGCACCTAGAGATGAAACACTATGGAGCCTTAAAGGAGGACTGTAGCACCTACAGATTAAACACTATGGAGCCTTAAAGGAGGACTGTAGCACGTTCAGATGAAACACTATGGAGCCTTAAATGAAGACTGTAGCACCTACAGATGAAACACTATGGATCCTTAACGGAGAACTGTGGCACCTACAGAAGAAACACTATGGAGTCTGGAAGGAGGACTGTAGCACCTACTGATGAAGCACTATGGAGTCTGGAAGGGGACCTGTAGCACCTACAGATGAAACACTATGGAGCCTTAAAGGAGGACTGTTGCACCTACAGATGAAACACTATGGAGTCTGGAAGGAGGACTGTAGCACCTACAGATGAAACACTATGGAGCCTTAAATGCGGACTGTAGCGCCTACAGATTAAACACTATTAAATCTGGAAGGAGGACTGTAGCACCTACATATGAAACACTATGGAGTCTTGAAGGAGGACTGTAATCACCTACAGATGAAACACTATGGAGCCTTAAATTAGACCTGTAGAACCTACAGATGAATCACTATGGAGCCTGGAAGGAGGACTGTAGCACCTACAGATGAAACACTATGGATTCTTGAAGGAGGACTGTAGCACCTACAGATGAAACACTATGGATTCTGGAAGGATGACTGTAGCACCTACAGATGAAACACTATGGAGCCTTAAAGTAGGACTGCAGCACCTACAGATGAAACACTATGGATTCTGGCAGGAGGACTGTAGCACCTACAGATGAAATACAATGGAGTCTGGAAGGAGGACTGTAGCACCTACAGATGAAACACTATGGAGCCTTAACGGAGGACTGTACACCTACAGATGAAACACTATGGAGTCTGGAAGGAGGACTGTAGCACCTACAGATGAAACACTATGGAGCCTTAAATGCGGACTGTAGCACCTACAGATGAAACACTATGGAGTCTGGAAGGAGGACTGTAGCACCTACAGATGAAACACTATGGAGCCTTAAAGGAGGACTGTAGCACCTACAGATGAAACAGTATGGAGCCTTAAATTAGGACTGTAGCACCTACAGATGAAACACTATGGAGCCTGGAAGGAGGACTGTAGCACCTACAGATGAAACAGTATGGAGCCTTAAATTAGGACTGTAGCACCTACAGATGAAACACTATGGAGCCTGGAAGGAGGACTGTAGCACCTACTGATGAAACACTATGGAGTCTGGAAGGAGGACTGTAGCACCTAGAGATGAAACACTATGGAGCCTTAAAGGAGGACTGTAGCACCTACAGATTAAACACTATGGAGCCTTAAAGGAGGACTGTAGCACGTTCAGATGAAACACTATGGAGCCTTAAATGAAGACTGTAGCACCTACAGATGAAACACTATGGATCCTTAACGGAGGACTGTGGCACCTACAGAAGAAACACTATGGAGTCTGGAAGGAGGACTGTAGCACCTACAGATGAAGCACTATGGAGTCTGGAAGGAGACCTGTAGCACCTACAGATGAAACACTATGGAGCCTTAAAGGAGGACTGTTGCACCTACAGATGAAACACTATGGAGTCTGGAAGAAGGACTGTAGCACCTACAGATGAAACACTATGGAGCCTTAAATGCGGACTGTAGCACCTACAGATTAAACACTATGGAATCTGGAAGGAGGACTGTAGCACCTACATATGAAACACTATGGAGTCTTGAAGGAGGACTGTAATCACCTACAGATGAAACACTATGGAGCCTTAAATTAGACCTGTAGAACCTACAGATGAATCACTATGGAGCCTGGAAGGAGGACTGTAGCACCTACAGATGAAACACTATGGATTCTTGAAGGAGGACTGTAGCACCTACAGATGAAACACTATGGAGTCTGAAAGGAGGACTGTAGCACCTACAGATGAAACACTATGGAGCCTTAACGGAGGACTGTAGCACCTACAGATGAAACACTATGGAGTCTGGAAGGAAGACTGTAGCACCTACAGATTAAACACTATGGAGCCTTAAAGGAGGACTGTAGCACCTACAGATGAAACACTATGGAGCCTTAAATGAGGACTGTAGCACCTACAAATGAAACACTATGAATTCTTAACGGAGGACTGTAGCACCTACAGAAGAAACACTATGGAGTCTGGAAGGATGACTGTAGCACCTACAGATGAAACACTGTGGAGTCTGGAAGGAGGACTGTAGCACCTACAGATGAAATACAATGGAGCCTTAAAGTAGGACTGTAGCACCTACAGATGAAACACTATGGAGTCTGGAAGGAGGACTGTAGCACCTACTGATGAAGCACTATGGAGCCTTAAATTAGGACTGTAGCACCTACAGATGAAACACTATGGAGCCTGGAAGGAGGACTGTAGCACTACTGATGAAACACTATGGAGCCTTAACGGAGGACTGTACACCTACAGATGAAACACTATGGAATCTGGAAGGAGGACTGTAGCACCTACAGATGAAACACTATGGAGCCTTAACGGAGGACTGTAGCACCTACAGATGAAACACTATGGAGTCTGGAAGGAGGACTGTAGCACCTACAGATGAAACACTATGGAGTCTGAAAGGAGGACTGTAGCACCTACAGATGAAACACTATGGAGCCTTAACGGAGGACTGTAGCACCTACAGATGAAACACTATGGAGTCTGGAAGGAAGACTGTAGCACCTACAGATTAAACACTATGGAGCCTTAAAGGAGGACTGTAGCACCTACAGATGAAACACTATGGAGCCTTAAATGAGGACTGTAGCACCTACAAATGAAACACTATGAATCCTTAACGGAGGACTGTAGCACCTACAGAAGAAACACTATGGAGTCTGGAAGGATGACTGTAGCACCTACAGATGAAACACTATGGAGTCTGGAAGGAGGACTGTAGCACCTACAGATGAAATACAATGGAGCCTTAAAGTAGGACTGTAGCACCTACAGATGAAACACTATGGAGTCTGGAAGGAGGACTGTAGCACCTACATATGAAACAGTATGGAGCCTTAAATTAGGACTGTAGCACCTACAGATGAAACACTATGGAGCCTGGAAGGAGGACTGTAGCACTACTGATGAAACACTATGGAGCCTTAACGGAGGACTGTACACCTACAGATGAAACACTATGGAATCTGGAAGGAGGACTGTAGCACCTACAGATGAAACACTATGGAGCCTTAACGGAGGACTGTAGCACCTACAGATGAAACACTATGGAGTCTGGAAGGAGGACTGTAGCACCTACAGATGAAACACTACGGAGCCTTAAAGGAGGACTGTAGCACCTACATATGAAACAGTATGGATCCTTAAATTAGGACTGTAGCACCTACAGATGAAACACTATGGAGCCTGGAAGGAGGACTGTAGCACCTACTGATGAAACACTATGGAGTCTGGAAGGAGGACTGTAGCACCTAGAGATGAAACACTATGGAGCCTTAAAGGAGGACTGTAGCACCTACAGATTAAACACTATGGAGCCTTAAAGGAGGACTGTAGCACGTTCAGATGAAACACTATGGAGCCTTAAATGAAGACTGTAGCACCTACAGATGAAACACTATGGATCCTTAACGGAGGACTGTGGCACCTACAGAAGAAACACTATGGAGTCTGGAAGGAGGACTGTAGCACCTACAGATGAAGCACTATGGAGTCTGGAAGGAGACCTGTAGCACCTACAGATGAAACACTATGGAGCCTTAAAGGAGGACTGTTGCACCTACAGATGAAACACTATGGAGTCTGGAAGGAGGACTGTAGCACCTACAGATGAAACACTATGGAGCCTTAAATGCGGACTGTAGCACCTACAGATTAAACACTATGGAATCTGGAAGGAGGACTGTAGCACCTACATATGAAACACTATGGAGTCTTGAAGGAGGACTGTAATCACCTACAGATGAAACACTATGGAGCCTTAAATTAGACCTGTAGAACCTACAGATGAAACACTATGGAGCCTTAAATGAGGACTGTAGCACCTACAAATGAAACACTATGAATCCTTAACGGAGGACTGTAGCACCTACAGAAGAAACACTATGGAGTCTGGAAGGATGACTGTAGCACCTACAGATGAAACACTATGGAGTCTGGAAGGAGGACTGTAGCACCTACAGATGAAATACAATGGAGCCTTAAAGTAGGACTGTAGCACCTACAGATGAAACACTATGGAGTCTGGAAGGAGGACTGTAGCACCTACAGATGAAACACTATGGAGCCTTAACAGAGGACTGTAGCACCTACAGATGAAACACTATGGAGTCTGGAAGGAGGACTGTAGCACCTACAGATGAAACACTATGGAGCCTAAAATGCGGACTGTAGCACCTTCAGATGAAACACTATGGAGTCTGGAAGGAGGACTGTAGCACCTACAGATGAAACACTATGGATCCTTAAAGGAGGACTGTAGCACCTACAGATGAAAGACTATGGAACCTTAAAGTAGGACTGCAGCACCTACAGATGAAACACTATTGAGTCTGGAAGGAGGACTGTAGCACCTACTGATGAAACACTATGGAGTCTGGAAGGAGGACTGTAGCACCTACAGATTAAACACTATGGAGCCTTAAAGTAGGACTGCAGCACCTACAGATGAAACACTATGGATTCTGGAAGGAGGACTGTAGCACCTACAGATGAAATACAATGGAGTCTGGAAGGAGGACTGTAGCACCTACAGATGAAACACTATGGAGCCTTAACGGAGGACTGTACACCTACAGATGAAACACTTTGGAGTCTGGAAGGAGGACTGTAGCACCTACAGATGAAACACTATGGAGCCTTAAATGCGGACTGTAGCACCTACAGATGAAACACTATGGAGTCTGGAAGGAGGACTGTAGCACCTACAGATGAAACACTATGGAGCCTAAACAGAGGACTGTAGCACCTACAGATGAAACAGTATGGAGCCTTAAATTAGGACTGTAGCACCTACAGATGAAACACTATGGAGCCTGGAAGGAGGACTGTAGCACCTACTGATGAAACACTATGGAGCCTTAAATGAGGACTGTAGCACCTACAAATGAAACACTATGAATCCTTAACGGAGGACTGTAGCACCTACAGAAGAAACACTATTGAGTCTGGAAGGATGACTGTAGCACCTACAGATGAAACACTATGGAGTCTGGAAGGAGGACTGTAGCACCTACAGATGAAATACAATGGAGCCTTAAAGTAGGACTGTAGCACCTACAGATGAAACACTATGGAGTCTGGAAGGAGGACTGTAGCACCTACAGATGAAACACTATGGAGCCTTAACGGAGGACTGTAGCACCTACAGATGAAACACTATGGAGTCTGGAAGGAGGACTGTAGCACCTACAGATGAAACACTATGGAGCCTAAAATGCGGACTGTAGCACCTTCAGATGAAACACTATGGAGTCTGGAAGGAGGACTGTAGCACCTACAGATTAAACACTATGGAGCCTTAAAGTAGGACTGCAGCACCTACAGATGAAACACGATGGATTCTGGAAGGAGGACTGTAGCACCTACAGATGAAATACAATGGAGTCTGGAAGGAGGACTGTAGCACCTACAGATGAAAAACTATGGAGCCTTAACGGAGGACTGTACACCTACAGATGAAACACTATGGAGTCTGGAAGGAGGACTGTAGCACCTACAGATGAAACACTATGGAGCCTTAAATGCGGACTGTAGCACCTACAGATGAAACACTATGGAGTCTGGAAGGAGGACTGTAGCACCTACAGATGAAACACTATGGAGCCTTAAAGGAGGACTGTAGCACTTACAGATGAAACAGTATGGAGCCTTAAATTAGGACTGTAGCACCTTCAGATGAAACACTATGGAGCCTGGAAGGAGGACTGTAGCACCTACAGATGAAACACTATGGAGTCTGGAAGGAGGACTGTAGCACCTACAGATGAAACACTATGGAGCCTAAAATGCGGACTGTAGCACCTTCAGATGAAACACTATGGAGTCTGGAAGGAGGACTGTAGCACCTACAGATGAAACACTATGGATCCTTAAAGGAGGACTGTAGCACCTACAGATGAAAGAGTATGGAACCTTAAAGTAGGACTGCAGCACCTACAGATGAAACACTATTGAGTCTGGAAGGAGGACTGTAGCACCTACTGATGAAACACTATGGAGTCTGGAAGGAGGACTGTAGCACCTACAGATTAAACACTATGGAGCCTTAAAGTAGGACTGCAGCACCTACAGATGAAACACTATGGATTCTGGAAGGAGGACTGTAGCACCTACAGATGAAATACAATGGAGTCTGGAAGGAGGACTGTAGCACCTACAGATGAAACACTATGGAGCCTTAACGGAGGACTGTACACCTACAGATGAAACACTATGGAGTCTGGAAGGAGGACTGTAGCACCTACAGATGAAACACTATGGAGCCTTAAATGCGGACTGTAGCACCTACAGATGAAACACTATGGAGTCTGGAAGGAGGACTGTAGCACCTACAGATGAAACACTATGGAGCCTTAAAGGAGGACTGTAGCACTTACAGATGAAACAGTATGGAGCCTTAAATTAGGACTGTAGCACCTTCAGATGAAACACTATGGAGCCTGGAAGGAGGACTGTAGCACCTACAGATGAAACACTATGGAGTCTGGAAGGAGGACTGTAGCACCTACAGATGAAACACTATGGAGCCTAAAATGCGGACTGTAGCACCTTCAGATGAAACACTATGGAGTCTGGAAGGAGGACTGTAGCACCTACAGATGAAACACTATGGATCCTTAAAGGAGGACTGTAGCACCTACAGATGAAAGAGTATGGAACCTTAAAGTAGGACTGCAGCACCTACAGATGAAACACTATTGAGTCTGGAAGGAGGACTGTAGCACCTACTGATGAAACACTATGGAGTCTGGAAGGAGGACTGTAGCACCTACAGATTAAACACTATGGAGCCTTAAAGTAGGACTGCAGCACCTACAGATGAAACACTATGGATTCTGGAAGGAGGACTGTAGCACCTACAGATGAAATACAATGGAGTCTGGAAGGAGGACTGTAGCACCTACAGATGAAACACTATGGAGCCTTAACGGAGGACTGTACACCTACAGATGAAACACTATGGAGTCTGGAAGGAGGACTGTAGCACCTACAGATGAAACACTATGGAGCCTTAAATGCGGACTGTAGCACCTACAGATGAAACACTATGGAGTCTGGAAGGAGGACTGTAGCACCTACAGATGAAACACTATGGAGCCTAAACGGAGGACTGTAGCACCTACAGATGAAACAGTATGGAGCCTTAAATTAGGACTGTAGCACCTACAGATGAAACACTATGGAGCCTGGAAGGAGGACTGTAGCACCTACTGATGAAACACTATGGAGCCTTAAATGAGGACTGTAGCACCTACAAATGAAACACTATGAATCCTTAACGGAGGACTGTAGCACCTACAGAAGAAACACTATTGAGTCTGGAAGGATGACTGTAGCACCTACAGATGAAACACTATGGAGTCTGGAAGGAGGACTGTAGCACCTACAGATGAAATACAATGGAGCCTTAAAGTAGGACTGTAGCACCTACAGATGAAACACTATGGAGTCTGGAAGGAGGACTGTAGCACCTACAGATGAAACACTATGGAGCCTTAACGGAGGACTGTAGCACCTACAGATGAAACACTATGGAGTCTGGAAGGAGGACTGTAGCACCTACAGATGAAACACTATGGAGCCTAAAATGCGGACTGTAGCACCTTCAGATGAAACACTATGGAGTCTGGAAGGAGGACTGTAGCACCTACAGATTAAACACTATGGAGCCTTAAAGTAGGACTGCAGCACCTACAGATGAAACACGATGGATTCTGGAAGGAGGACTGTAGCACCTACAGATGAAATACAATGGAGTCTGGAAGGAGGACTGTAGCACCTACAGATGAAAAACTATGGAGCCTTAACGGAGGACTGTACACCTACAGATGAAACACTATGGAGTCTCGAAGGAGGACTGTAGCACCTACAGATGAAACACTATGGAGCCTTAAATGCGGACTGTAGCACCTACAGATGAAACACTATGGAGTCTGGAAGGAGGACTGTAGCACCTACAGATGAAACACTATGGAGCCTTAAAGGAGGACTGTAGCACCTACAGATGAAACAGTATGGAGCCTTAAATTAGGACTGTAGCACCTTCAGATGAAACACTATGGAGCCTGGAAGGAGGACTGTAGCACCTACTGATGAAACACTATGGAGTCTGGAAGGAGGACTGTAGCACCTACAGATGAAACACTATGGAGCCTTAAAGGAGGACTGTAGCACCTACAGATTAAACACTATGGAGCCTTAAAGGAGGACTGTAGCACGTTCAGATGAAACACTATGGAGCCTTAAATGAGGACTGTAGCACCTACAGATGAAACACTATGGATCCTTAACGGAGGACTGTGGCAACTACAGAAGAAACACTATGGAGTCTGGAAGGAGGACTGTAGCACCTACAGATGAAGCACTATGGAGTCTGGAAGGAGACCTGTAGCACCTACAGATGAAACACTATGGAGCCTTAAAGGAGGACTGTAGCACCTACAGATGAAACACTATGGAGTCTGGAAGGAGGACTGTAGCACCTACAGATGAAACACTATGGAGCCTTAAAGGAGGACTGTAGCACCTTCAGATGAAACACTATGGAGTCTGGAAGGAGGACTGTAGCACCTTCAGATGAAACACTATGGAGTCTGGAAGGAGGACTGTATGACCTACAGATGAAACACTACGGAGCCTTAAAGTAGGACTGTAGCACCTACAGATGAAACGCTATGGAGTCTTAAAGGAGGACTGCAGCACCTACAGATGAAACACTATGGAGTCTGGAAGGAGGACTGTAGCACCTACAAATGAAACACTATGGAGCCTTAAAGTAGGACTGTAGCACCTACAGATGAAACACTATGGAGCCTTAAAGTAGGACTGCAGCACCTACAGATGAAACACTATGGAGTCTGGAAGGAGGACTGTAGCACCTACAAATGAAACACTATGGAGCCTTAAAAGAGGACTGTAGCACCTACAGATGAAACACTATGGAGCCTTAAAGGAGGACTGTAGCACCTACAGATGAAATACTATGGAGTCTGGAAGGAGGACTGTAGCACCTACAGATTAAACACTATGGAGCCTTAAAGTAGGACTGCAGCACCTACAGATGAAACACTATGAAGTCGGAAGGAGGACTGTAGCACCTACAGATGAAATACAATGGAGCCTTAAACTAGGACTGTAGCACCTACAGATGAAACACTATGGAGCCTTGAAGAAGGACTGTAGCACCTACAGATGAAACACTATGGAGCCTTAAATGCGGACTGTAGCACCTACAGATTAAACACTATGGAGTCTGGAAGGAGGACTGTAGCACCTACAGATGAAACACTATGGAGTCTTGAAGGAGGACTGTAATCACCTACAGATGAAACACTATGGAGCCTTAAATTAGACCTGTAGCACCTACAGATGAAACACTATGGAGCCTTAACGGAGGACTGTAGCACCTACAGATGAAACACTATGGAGTCTGGAAGGAAGACTGTAGCACCTACAGATTAAACACTATGGAGCCTTAAAGGAGGACTGTAGCACCTTCAAATGAAACACTATGGAGCCTTAAATGAGGACTGTAGCACCTACAGATGAAACACTATGGAGTCTGGAAGGAGGACTGTAGCACCTTCAGATGAAACACTATGGAGTCTGGAAGGAGGACTGTAGCACCTTCAGATGAAACACTATGGAGTCTGGAAGGAGGACTGTATCACCTACAGATGAAACACTATGGAGCCTTAAAGTAGGACTGTAGCACCTACAGATGAAACACTATGGAGCCTTAAAGTAGAACTGCAGCACCTACAGATGAAACACTATGGAGTCTCGAAGGAGGACTGTAGCACCTACAAATGAAACACTATGGAGCCTTAAAAGAGGACTGTAGCACCTACAGATGAAACACTATGGAGCCCGGAAGGAGGACTGTAGCACCTACTGATGAAACACTATGGAGTCTGGAAGGAGGACTGTAGCACCTACAGATTAAACACTATGGAGCCTTAAAGTAGGACTGCAGCACCTACAGATGAAACACTATGGAGCCTTGAAGAAGGACTGTAGCACCTACAGATGAAACACTATGGAGCCTTAAATGAGGACTGTAGCACCTACAGATGAAACACTATGGATCCTTAACGGAGGACTGTAGCACCTACAGAAGAAACACTATTGAGTCTGGAAGGAGGACTGTAGCACCTTCAGATGAAACACTATGGAGTCTGGAAGGAGGACTGTATCACCTACAGATGAAACACTATGGAGCCTTAAAGTAGGACTGTGGCACCTAAAGATTAAACACTATGGAGCCTTAAAGGAGGACTGCAGCACCTACAGATGAAACACTATGGAGTCTGGAAGGAGGACTGTAGCACCTACAGATGAAACACTATGGAGCCCGGAAGGAGGACTGTAGCACCTACTGATGAAACACTATGAAGTCGGAAGGAGGACTGTAGCACCTACATATGAAATACAATGGAGCCTTAAAGTAGGACTGTAGCACCTACAGATGAAACACTATGGATCCTTAACGGAGGACTGTAGCACCTACAGAAGAAACACTATTGAGTCTGGAAGGAGGACTGTAGCACCTACAGATGAAGCACTATGGAGTCTGGATGGAGACCTGTAGCACCTACAGATGAAACACTATGGAGCCTTAACGGAGGACTGTAGCACCTACAGAAGAAACACTATGGAGTCTGGAAGGAGGACTGTAGCACCTACAGATGAAGCACTATGGAGTCTGGAAGGAGACCTGTAGCACCTACAGATGAAACACTATGGAGCCTTAACGGAGGACTGTAGCACCTACAGATGAAACACTATGGAGCCTTAAAGGAGGACTGCAGCACCTACAGATGAAACACTATGGAGTCTGGAAGGAGGACTGTAGCACCTACAAATGAAACACTATGGAGCCTTAAAGGAGGACTGTAGCACCTACAGATGAAACACTATGGAGCCCGGAAGGAGGACTGTAGCACCTACTGATGAAACACTATGGAGTCTGGAAGGAGGACTGTAGCACTTACAGATTAAACACTATGGAGCCTTAAAGTAGTACTGCAGCACCTACAGATGAAACACTATGAAGTCGGAAGGAGGACTGTAGCACCTTCAGATGAAACACTATGGAGTCTGGAAGGAGGACTGTAGCACCTTCAGATGAAACACTATGGAGTCTGGAAGGAGGACTGTATCACCTACAGATGAAACACTATGGAGCTTTAAAGTAGGACTGTAGCACCTACAGATGAAACACTATGGAGCCTTAAAGGAGGACTGCAACACCTACAGATGAAACACTATGGAGTCTGGAAGGAGGACTGTAGCACCTATAAATGAAACACTATGGAGCCTTAAAGGAGGACTGTAGCACCTATAAATGAAACACTATGGAGCCTTAAAGGAGGACTGTAGCACCTACAGATGAAACACTATGGAGCCCGGAAGGAGGACTGTAGCACCTACTGATGAAACACTATGAAGTCGGAAGGAGGACTGTAGCACCTACATATGAAATACAATGGAGCCTTAAAGTAGGACTGTAGCACCTACAGATGAAACACTATGGATCCTTAACGGAGGACTGTAGCACCTACAGAAGAAACACTATTGAGTCTGGAAGGAGGACTGTAGCACCTACAGATGAAGCACTATGGAGTCTGGATGGAGACCTGTAGCACCTACAGATGAAACACTATGGAGCCTTAACGGAGGACTGTAGCACCTACAGAAGAAACACTATGGAGTCTGGAAGGAGGACTGTAGCACCTACAGATGAAGCACTATGGAGTCTGGAAGGAGACCTGTAGCACCTACAGATGAAACACTATGGAGCCTTATCGGAGGACTGTAGCACCTACAGATGAAACACTATGGAGCCTTTAAGGAGGACTGCAGCACCTACAGATGAAACACTATGGAGTCTGGAAGGAGGACTGTAGCACCTACAAATGAAACACTATGGAGCCTCAAAGGAGGACTGTAGCACCTACAGATGAAACACTATGGAGCCTGGAAGGAGGACTGTAGCACCTACTGATGAAACACTATGGAGTCTGGAAGGAGGACTGTAGCACCTACAGATTAAACACTATGGAGCCTTAAAGTAGTACTGCAGCACCTACAGATGAAACACTATGAAGTCGGAAGGAGGACTGCAGCACCTACAGATGAAACACTATGGAGTCTGGAAGGAGGACTGTAGCACCTATAAATGAAACACTATGGAGCCTTAAAGGAGGACTGTAGCACCTACAGATGAAACACTATTGAGTCTGGAAGGAGGACTGTAGCACCTACAGATGAAGCACTATGGAGTCTGGATGGAGACCTGTAGCACCTACAGATGAAACACTATGGAGCCTTAACGGAGGACTGTAGCACCTACAGAAGAAACACTATGGAGTCTGGAAGGAGGACTGTAGCACCTACAGATGAAGCACTATGAAGTCTGGAAGGAGACCTGTAGCACCTACAGATGAAACACTATGGAGCCTTAACGGAGGACTGTAGCACCTACAAATGAAACACTATGGAGTCTGGAAGGAGGACTGTAGCACCTACAGATGAAACACTATGGAGTCTGGAAGGATGACTGTAGCACCTACAGATGAAACACTATGGAGTCTGGAAGGAGGACTGTAGCACCTTCAGATGAAACACTATGGAGTCTGGAAGGAGGACTGTAGCACCTTCAGATTAAACACTATGGAGTCTGGAAGGAGGACTGTATCACCTACAGATGAAATACTATGGAGCCTTAAAGGAGGACTGTAGCACCTACAGATGAAACACTATGGAGCCCGGAAGGAGGACTGTAGCACCTACTGATGAAACACTATGGAGTCTGGAGGGAGGACTGTAGCACCTACAGATTAAACACTATGGAGTCGGAAGGAGGACTGTAGCACCTACAGATGAAATACAATGGAGCCTTAAAGTATGACTGTAGCACCTACAGATGAAACACTATGGAGCCTTAAAGGAGGACTGCAGCACCTACAGATGAAACACTATGGAGTCTGGAAGGAGAACTGTAGCACCTACAAATGAAACACTATGGAGCCTTAAAGGAGGACTGTAGCACCTACAGATGAAACACTATGGAGCCCGGAAGGAGGACTGTAGCACCTACTGATGAAACACTATGGAGTCTGGAAGGAGGACTGTAGCACCTACAGATTAAACACTATGGAGCCTTAAAGTAGTACTGCAGCACCTACAGATGAAACACTATGAAGTCGGAAGGAGGACTGTAGCACCTACAGATGAAATACAATGGAGCCTTAAAGTAGGACTGTAGCACCTACAGATGAAACACTATGGAGCCTTGAAGGAGGACTGTAGCACCTACAGATGAAACACTATGGAGCCTTAAATGAGGACTGCAGCACCTACAGATGAAGCACTATGGAGTCTGGATGGAGACCTGTAGCACCTACAGATGAAACACTATGGAGTCTAGAAGGAGGACTGTAGCACCTACAGGTGAAACACTATGGAGCCCGGAAGGAGGACTGTAGCACCTACTGATGAAACACTATGAAGTCGGAAGGAGGACTGTAGCACCTACATATGAAATACAATGGAGCCTTAAAGTAGGACTGTAGCACCTACAGATGAAACACTATGGAGCCTTAAAGGAGGACTGCAGCACCTACAGATGAAACACTATGGAGTCTGGAAGGAGGACTGTAGCACCTATAAATGAAACACTATGGAGCCTTAAAGGAGGACTGTAGCACCTATAAATGAAACACTATGGAGCCTTAAAGGAGGACTGTAGCACCTACAGATGAAACACTATGGAGCCCGGAAGGAGGACTGTAGCACCTACTGATGAAACACTATGAAGTCGGAAGGAGGACTGTAGCACCTACATATGAAATACAATGGAGCCTTAAAGTAGGACTGCAGCACCTACAGATGAAACACTATGGATTCTGGAAGGAGGACTGTAGCACCTACAGATGAAATACAATGGAGTCTGGAAGGAGGACTGTAGCACCTACAGATGAAACACTATGGAGCCTTAACGGAGGACTGTACACCTACAGATGAAACACTATGGAGTCTGGAAGGAGGACTGTAGCACCTACAGATGAAACACTATGGAGCCTTAAATGCGGACTGTAGTACCTACAGATGAAACACTATGGAGTCTGGAAGGAGGACTGTAGCACATACAGATGAAACACTATGGAGCCTAAACGGAGGACTGTAGCACCTACTGATGAAACACTATGGAGCCTTAAATGAGGACTGTAGCACCTACAAATGAAACACTATGAATCCTTAACGGAGGACTGTAGCACCTACAGAAGAAACACTATTGAGTCTGGAAGGATGACCGTAGCACCTTACAGATGAAACACTATGGAGTCTGGAAGGAGGACTGTAGCACCTACAGATGAAATACAATGGAGCCTTAAAGTAGGACTGTAGCACCTACAGATGAAACACTATGGAGCCTTAACGGAGGACTGTAGCACCTACAGATGAAACACTAAGGAGCCTTAACGGAGGACTGTAGCACCTACAGATGAAACACTATGGAGTCTGGAAGGAGGACTGTAGCACCTACAGATGAAATACAATGGAGTCTGGAAGGAGGACTGTAGCACCTACAGATGAAAAACTATGGAGCCTTAACGGAGGACTGTACACCTACAGATGAAACACTATGGAGTCTGGAAGGAGGACTGTAGCACCTACAGATGAAACACTATGGAGCCTTAAATGCGGACTGTAGCACCTACAGATGAAACACTATGGAGTCTGGAAGGAGGACTGTAGCACCTACAGATGAAACACTGTGGAGCCTTAAAGGAGGACTGTAGCACCTACAGATGAAACAGTATGGAGCCTTAAATTAGGACTGTAGCACCTTCAGATGAAACACTATGGAGCCTGGAAGGAGGACTGTAGCACCTACTAATGAAACACTATGGAGCCTTAACGGAGGACTGTAGCACCTACAGATGAAACACTATGGAGTCTGGAAGGAGGACTGTAGCACCTACAGATGAAACACTATGGAGCCTAAAATGCGGACTGCAGCACCTACAGATGAAACACGATGGATTCTGGAAGGAGGACTGTAGCACCTACAGATGAAATACAATGGAGTCTGGAAGGAGGACTGTAGCACCTACAGATGAAAAACTATGGAGCCTTAACGGAGGACTGTACACCTACAGATGAAACACTATGGAGTCTGGAAGGAGGACTGTAGCACCTACAGATGAAACACTATGGAGCCTTAAATGCGGACTGTAGCACCTACAGATGAAACACTATGGAGTCTGGAAGGAGGACTGTAGCACCTACAGATGAAACACTATGGAGCCTTAAAGGAGGACTGTAGCACCTACAGATGAAACACTATGGAGTCTGGAAGGAGGACTGTAGCACCTACTGATGAAACACTATGGAGTCTGGAAGGAGGACTGTAGCACCTACAGATGAAACACTATGGAGCCTTAAAGGAGGACTGTAGCACCTACAGATTAAACACTATGGAGCCTTAAAGGAGGACTGTAGCACGTTCAGATGAAACACTATGGAGCCTTAAATGAGGACTGTAGCACCTACAGATGAAACACTATGGATCCTTAACGGAGGACTGTTTCAACTACAGAAGAAACACTATGGAGTCTGGAAGGAGGACTGTAGCACCTACAGATGAAGCACTATGGAGTCTGGAAGGAGACCTGTAGCACCTACAGATGAAACACTATGGAGCCTTAAAGGAGGACTGTAGCACCTACAGATGAAACACTACGGAGTCTGGAAGGAGGACTGTAGCACCTACAGATGAAACACTATGGAGCCTTAAAGGAGGACTGTAGCACCTTCAGATGAAACACTATGGAGTCTGGAAGGAGGACTGTAGCACCTTCAGATGAAACACTATGGAGTCTGGAAGGAGGACTGTATGACCTACAGATGAAACACTACGGAGCCTTAAAGTAGGACTGTAGCACCTACAGATGAAACGCTATGGAGCCTTAAAGGAGGACTGCAGCACCTACAGATGAAACACTATGGAGTCTGGAAGGAGGACTGTAGCACCTACAAATGAAACACTATGGAGCCTTAAAGTAGGACTGTAGCACCTACAGATGAAACACTATGGAGCCTTAAAGTAGGACTGCAGCACCTACAGATGAAACACTATGGAGTCTGGAAGGAGGACTGTAGCACCTACAAATGAAACACTATGGAGCCTTAAAAGAGGACTGTAGCACCTACAGATGAAACACTATGGAGCCTTAAAGGAGGACTGTAGCACCTACAGATGAAATACTATGGAGTCTGGAAGGAGGACTGTAGCACCTACAGATTAAACACTATGGAGCCTTAAAGTAGGACTGCAGCACCTACAGATGAAACACTATGGAGCCTTAAATGCGGACTGTAGCACCTACAGATTAAACACTATGGAGTCTGGAAGGAGGACTGTAGCACCTACAGATGAAACACTATGGAGTCTTGAAGGAGGACTGTAATCACCTACAGATGAAACACTATGGAGCCTTAAATTAGACCTGTAGCACCTACAGATGAAACACTATGGAGCCTTAACGGAGGACTGTAGCACCTACAGATGAAACACTATGGAGTCTGGAAGGAAGACTGTAGCACCTACAGATTAAACACTATGGAGCCTTAAAGGAGGACTGTAGCACCTTCAAATGAAACACTATGGAGCCTTAAATGAGGACTGTAGCACCTACAGATGAAACACTATGGAGTCTGGAAGGAGGACTGTAGCACCTTCAGATGAAACACTATGGAGTCTGAAAGGAGGACTGTAGCACCTTCAGATGAAACACTATGGAGTCTGGAAGGAGGACTGTATCACCTACAGATGAAACACTATGGAGCCTTAAAGTAGGACTGTAGCACCTACAGATGAAACACTATGGAGCCTTAAAGTAGAACTGCAGCACCTACAGATGAAACACTATGGAGTCTCGAAGGAGGACTGTAGCACCTACAAATGAAACACTATTGAGTCTGGAAGGATGACCGTAGCACCTTACAGATGAAACACTATGGAGTCTGGAAGGAGGACTGTAGCACCTACAGATGAAATACAATGGAGCCTTAAAGTAGGACTGTAGCACCTACAGATGAAACACTATGGAGCCTTAACGGAGGACTGTAGCACCTACAGATGAAACACTAAGGAGCCTTAACGGAGGACTGTAGCACCTACAGATGAAACACTATGGAGTCTGGAAGGAGGACTGTAGCACCTACAGATGAAATACAATGGAGTCTGGAAGGAGGACTGTAGCACCTACAGATGAAAAACTATGGAGCCTTAACGGAGGACTGTACACCTACAGATGAAACACTATGGAGTCTGGAAGGAGGACTGTAGCACCTACAGATGAAACACTATGGAGCCTTAAATGCGGACTGTAGCACCTACAGATGAAACACTATGGAGTCTGGAAGGAGGACTGTAGCACCTACAGATGAAACACTATGGAGCCTTAAAGGAGGACTGTAGCACCTACAGATGAAACAGTATGGAGCCTTAAATTAGGACTGTAGCACCTTCAGATGAAACACTATGGAGCCTGGAAGGAGGACTGTAGCACCTACTGATGAAACACTATGGAGCCTTAACGGAGGACTGTAGCACCTACAGATGAAACACTATGGAGTCTGGAAGGAGGACTGTAGCACCTACAGATGAAACACTATGGAGCCTAAAATGCGGACTGCAGCACCTACAGATGAAACACGATGGATTCTGGAAGGAGGACTGTAGCACCTACAGATGAAATACAATGGAGTCTGGAAGGAGGACTGTAGCACCTACAGATGAAAAACTATGGAGCCTTAACGGAGGACTGTACACCTACAGATGAAACACTATGGAGTCTGGAAGGAGGACTGTAGCACCTACAGATGAAACACTATGGAGCCTTAAATGCGGACTGTAGCACCTACAGATGAAACACTATGGAGTCTGGAAGGAGGACTGTAGCACCTACAGATGAAACACTATGGAGCCTTAAAGGAGGACTGTAGCACCTACAGATGAAACACTATGGAGTCTGGAAGGAGGACTGTAGCACCTACTGATGAAACACTATGGAGTCTGGAAGGAGGACTGTAGCACCTACAGATGAAACACTATGGAGCCTTAAAGGAGGACTGTAGCACCTACAGATTAAACACTATGGAGCCTTAAAGGAGGACTGTAGCACGTTCAGATGAAACACTATGGAGCCTTAAATGAGGACTGTAGCACCTACAGATGAAACACTATGGATCCTTAACGGAGGACTGTGGCAACTACAGAAGAAACACTATGGAGTCTGGAAGGAGGACTGTAGCACCTACAGATGAAGCACTATGGAGTCTGGAAGGAGACCTGTAGCACCTACAGATGAAACACTATGGACCCTTAAAGGAGGACTGTAGCACCTACAGATGAAACACTACGGAGTCTGGAAGGAGGACTGTAGCACCTACAGATGAAACACTATGGAGCCTTAAAGGAGGACTGTAGCACCTTCAGATGAAACACTATGGAGTCTGGAAGGAGGACTGTAGCACCTTCAGATGAAACACTATGGAGTCTGGAAGGAGGACTGTATGACCTACAGATGAAACACTACGGAGCCTTAAAGTAGGACTGTAGCACCTACAGATGAAACGCTATGGAGCCTTAAAGGAGGACTGCAGCACCTACAGATGAAACACTATGGAGTCTGGAAGGAGGACTGTAGCACCTACAAATGAAACACTATGGAGCCTTAAAGTAGGACTGTAGCACCTACAGATGAAACACTATGGAGCCTTAAAGTAGGACTGCAGCACCTACAGATGAAACACTATGGAGTCTGGAAGGAGGACTGTAGCACCTACAAATGAAACACTATGGAGCCTTAAAAGAGGACTGTAGCACCTACAGATGAAACACTATGGAGCCTTAAAGGAGGACTGTAGCACCTACAGATGAAATACTATGGAGTCTGGAAGGAGGACTGTAGCACCTACAGATTAAACACTATGGAGCCTTAAAGTAGGACTGCAGCACCTACAGATGAAACACTATGGAGCCTTAAATGCGGACTGTAGCACCTACAGATTAAACACTATGGAGTCTGGAAGGAGGACTGTAGCACCTACAGATGAAACACTATGGAGTCTTGAAGGAGGACTGTAATCACCTACAGATGAAACACTATGGAGCCTTAAATTAGACCTGTAGCACCTACAGATGAAACACTATGGAGCCTTAACGGAGGACTGTAGCACCTACAGATGAAACACTATGGAGTCTGGAAGGAAGACTGTAGCACCTACAGATTAAACACTATGGAGCCTTAAAGGAGGACTGTAGCACCTTCAAATGAAACACTATGGAGCCTTAAATGAGGACTGTAGCACCTACAGATGAAACACTATGGAGTCTGGAAGGAGGACTGTAGCACCTTCAGATGAAACACTATGGAGTCTGAAAGGAGGACTGTAGCACCTTCAGATGAAACACTATGGAGTCTGGAAGGAGGACTGTATCACCTACAGATGAAACACTATGGAGCCTTAAAGTAGGACTGTAGCACCTACAGATGAAACACTATGGAGCCTTAAAGTAGAACTGCAGCACCTACAGATGAAACACTATGGAGTCTCGAAGGAGGACTGTAGCACCTACAAATGAAACACTATGGAGCCTTAAAAGAGGACTGTAGCACCTACAGATGAAACACTATGGAGCCCGGAAGGAGGACTGTAGCACCTACTGATGAAACACTATGGAGTCTGGAAGGAGGACTGTAGCACCTACAGATTAAACACTATGGAGCCTTAAAGTAGGACTGCAGCACCTACAGATGAAACACTATGGAGCCTTGAAGAAGGACTGTAGCACCTACAGATGAAACACTATGGAGCCTTAAATGAGGACTGTAGCACCTACAGATGAAACACTATGGATCCTTAACGGAGGACTGTAGCACCTACAGAAGAAACACTATTGAGTCTGGAAGGAGGACTGTAGCACCTACAGATGAAGCACTATGGAGTCTGGATGGAGACCTGTAGCACCTACAGATGAAACACTATGGAGCCTTAACGGAGGACTGTAGCACCTACAGATGAAACACTATGGAGCCTTAAATGCGGACTGTAGCACCTACAGATGAAACACTATGGAGTCTGGAAGGATGACTGTAGCACCTACAGATGAAACACTATGGAGTCTGGAAGGAGGACTGTAGCACCTTCAGATGAAACACTATGGAGTCTGGAAGGAGGACTGTAGCACCTTCAGATGAAACACTATGGAGTCTGGAAGGAGGACTGTATCACCTACAGATGAAACACTATGGAGCCTTAAAGTAGGACTGTGGCACCTAAAGATTAAACACTATGGAGCCTTAAAGGAGGACTGCAGCACCTACAGATGAAACACTATTGAGTCTGGAAGGAGGACTGTAGCACCTACAGATGAAGCACTATGGAGTCTGGATGGAGACCTGTAGAACCTACAGATGAAACACTATGGAGCCTTAACGGAGGACTGTAGCACCTACAGAAGAAACACTATGGAGTCTGGAAGGAGGACTGTAGCACCTACAGATGAAGCACTATGGAGTCTGGAAGGAGACCTGTAGCACCTACAGATGAAACACTATGGAGCCTTAACGGAGGACTGTAGCACCTACAGATGAAACACTATGGAGCCTTAAAGAAGGACTGCAGCACCTACAGATGAAACACTATGGAGTCTGGAAGGAGGACTGTAGCACCTACAAATGAAACACTATGGAGCCTTAAAGGAGGACTGTAGCACCTACAGATGAAACACTATGGAGCCCGGAAGGAGGACTGTAGCACCTACTGATGAAACACTATGGAGTCTGGAAGGAGGACTGTAGCACTTACAGATTAAACACTATGGAGCCTTAAAGTAGTACTGCAGCACCTACAGATGAAACACTATGAAGTCGGAAGGAGGACTGTAGCACCTTCAGATGAAACACTATGGAGTCTGGAAGGAGGACTGTAGCACCTTCAGATGAAACACTATGGAGTCTGGAAGGAGGACTGTATCACCTACAGATGAAACACTATGGAGCTTTAAAGTAGGACTGTAGCACCTACAGATGAAACACTATGGAGCCTTAAAGGAGGACTGCAGCACCTACAGATGAAACACTATGGAGTCTGGAAGGAGGACTGTAGCACCTATAAATGAAACACTATGGAGCCTTAAAGGAGGACTGTAGCACCTATAAATGAAACACTATGGAGCCTTAAAGGAGGACTGTAGCACCTACAGATGAAACACTATGGAGCCCGGAAGGAGGACTGTAGCACCTACTGATGAAACACTATGAAGTCGGAAGGAGGACTGTAGCACCTACATATGAAATACAATGGAGCCTTAAAGTAGGACTGTAGCACCTACAGATGAAACACTATGGATCCTTAACGGAGGACTGTAGCACCTACAGAAGAAACACTATTGAGTCTGGAAGGAGGACTGTAGCACCTACAGATGAAGCACTATGGAGTCTGGATGGAGACCTGTAGCACCTACAGATGAAACACTATGGAGCCTTAACGGAGGACTGTAGCACCTACAGAAGAAACACTATGGAGTCTGGAAGGAGGACTGTAGCACCTACAGATGAAGCACTATGGAGTCTGGAAGGAGACCTCTAGCACCTACAGATGAAACACTATGGAGCCTTATCGGAGGACTGTAGCACCTACAGATGAAACACTATGGAGCCTTTAAGGAGGACTGCAGCACCTACAGATGAAACACTATGGAGTCTGGAAGGAGGACTGTAGCACCTACAAATGAAACACTATGGAGCCTCAAAGGAGGACTGTAGCACCTACAGATGAAACACTATGGAGCCTGGAAGGAGGACTGTAGCACCTACTGATGAAACACTATGGAGTCTGGAAGGAGGACTGTAGCACCTACAGATTAAACACTATGGAGCCTTAAAGTAGTACTGCAGCACCTACAGATGAAACACTATGAAGTCGGAAGGAGGACTGCAGCACCTACAGATGAAACACTATGGAGTCTGGAAGGAGGACTGTAGCACCTATAAATGAAACACTATGGAGCCTTAAAGGAGGACTGTAGCACCTACAGATGAAACACTATTGAGTCTGGAATGAGGACTGTAGCACCTACAGATGAAGCACTATGGAGTCTGGATGGAGACCTGTAGCACCTATAGATGAAACACTATGGAGCCTTAACGGAGGACTGTAGCACCTACAGAAGAAACACTATGGAGTCTGGAAGGAGGACTGTAGCACCTACAGATGAAGCACTATGAAGTCTGGAAGGAGACCTGTAGCACCTACAGATGAAACACTATGGAGCCTTAACGGAGGACTGTAGCACCTACAAATGAAACACTATGGAGTCTGGAAGGAGGACTGTAGCACCTACAGATGAAACACTATGGAGTCTGGAAGGATGACTGTAGCACCTACAGATGAAACACTATGGAGTCTGGAAGGAGGACTGTAGCACCTTCAGATGAAACACTATGGAGTCTGGAAGGAGGACTGTAGCACCTTCAGATTAAACACTATGGAGTCTGGAAGGAGGACTGTATCACCTACACATGAAATACTATGGAGCCTTAAAGGAGGACTGTAGCACCTACAGATGAAACACTATGGAGCCCGGAAGGAGGACTGTAGCACCTACTGATGAAACACTATGGAGTCTGGAAGGAGGACTGTAGCACCTACAGATTAAACACTATGGAGTCGGAAGGAGGACTGTAGCACCTACAGATGAAATACAATGGAGCCTTAAAGTATGACTGTAGCACCTACAGATGAAACACTATGGAGCCTTAAAGGAGGACTGCAGCACCTACAGATGAAACACTATGGAGTCTGGAAGGAGAACTGTAGCACCTACAAATGAAACACTATGGAGCCTTAAAGGAGGACTGTAGCACCTACAGATTAAACACTATGGAGCCCGGAAGGAGGACTGTAGCACCTACTGATGAAACACTATGGAGTCTGGAAGGAGGACTGTAGCACCTACAAATGAAACACTATGGAGCCTTAAAGGAGGACTGTAGCACCTACAGATGAAACACTATGGAGCCTGGAAGGAGGACTGTAGCACCTACAGATGCAACACTATGGAGTCTGGAAGGATGACTGTAGCACCTACAGATGAAACGCTATGGAGCCTTAACGGAGGACTGTAGCACCTACAGATGAAACACTATGGAGTCTGGAAGGAGGACTGTAGCACCTACAGATGAAACACTATGGAGTCTGGAAGGAGGACTGTAGCACCTTCAGATGAAACACTATGGAGTCTGGAAGGAGGACTGTATCACCTACAGATGAAAGACTATGGAGCCTTAAAGTAGGACTGTAGCACCTACAGATGAAACACTATGGAGCCTTAAAGAAGGACTGTTGCACCTACAGATGAAACACTATGGAGTCTGGAAGGAGAACTGTAGCACCTACAAATGAAACACTATGGAGCCTTAAAGGAGGACTGTAGCACCTACAGATTAAACACTATGGAGCCCGGAAGGAGGACTGTAGCACCTACTGATGAAACACTATGGAGTCTGGAAGGAGGACTGTAGCACCTACAAATGAAACACTATGGAGCCTTAAAGGAGGACTGTAGCACCTACAGATGAAACACTATGGAGCCTGGAAGGAGGACTGTAGCACCTACAGATGCAACACTATGGAGTCTGGAAGGATGACTGTAGCACCTACAGATGAAACGCTATGGAGCCTTAACGGAGGACTGTAGCACCTACAGATGAAACACTATGGAGTCTGGAAGGAGGACTGTAGCACCTACAGATGAAACACTATGGAGTCTGGAAGGAGGACTGTAGCACCTTCAGATGAAACACTATGGAGTCTGGAAGGAGGACTGTATCACCTACAGATGAAAGACTATGGAGCCTTAAAGTAGGACTGTAGCACCTACAGATGAAACACTATGGAGCCTTAAAGAAGGACTGTTGCACCTACAGATGAAACACTATGGAGTCTGGAAGGAGGACTGTAGCACCTACAGATTAAACACTATGGAGCCTTAAAGTAGTACTGCAGCACCTACAGATGAAACACTATGAAGTCGGAAGGAGGACTGTAGCATCTACAGATGAAATACAATGGAGCCTTAAAGTATGACTGTAGCACCTACAGATGAAACACTATGGAGCCTTAAAGGAGGACTGCAGCACCTACAGATGAAACACTATGGATTCTGGAAGGAGGACTGTAGCACCTACAAATGAAACACTATGGAGCCTTAAAGGAGGACTGTAGCACCTACAGATGAAACACTATGGAGCCCGGAAGGAGGACTGTAGCACCTACTGATGAAACACTATGGAGTCTGGAAGGAGGACTGTAGCACCTACAGAAGAAACACTATTGAGTCTGGAAGGAGGACTGTAGCACCTACAGATGAAGCACTATGGAGTCTGGATGGAGACCTGTAGCACCTACAGATGAAACACTATGGAGTCTAGAAGGAGGACTGTAGCACCTACAGATGAAACACTATGGAGCATTAAATGTGGACAGTAGCACCTACAGATTAAACACTATGGAGTCTGGAAGGAGGACTGTAGCACCTACAGATGAAACACTATGGAGTCTGGAAGGAGGACTGTAATCACCTACAGATGAAACACTATGGAGTCTAAAATGAGACCTGTAGCACCTACAGATGAAACACTATGGAGCCTGGAAGGAGGACTGTAGCACCTACAGATGCAACACTATGGAGTCTGGAAGGATGACTGTAGCACCTACAGATGAAACACCATGGAGTCTGGAAGGAGACCTGTTGCACCTACAGATGAAACGCTATGGAGCCATAACGAAGGACTGTAGCACCTTCAGATGAAACACTATAGAGTCTGGAAGGAGGACTGTAGCACCTACAGATGAAACACTATGGAGTCCGGAAGGAGGACTGTAGCACCTACAGATTTAACACTATGGATCCTTAAAGGAGGACTAGGTAAGGCCAATATGTCAGAAATATGCCAAGTTTGATACATTTTTTCCATTGGCTTAACTTTGGTTTTAGAAGTGGGGGGGGCACAATTATTATTATTATTATTATTACTTATCCAGTTGGATAATCACTCCAAACAGCCTATCACTTTGAAACAGCCGCATGGTTCTAAGCACACAGTTGCCTCCTTTTGTATCACAAGACCAATGAAAATATTGTGAGGGGACAAAAATGCTATTTCAAATCAAATCTAATTTTATTGGTCACATACACATGGTTAACAGATGTTATTGCTAGTGTAGCGAAATGCTTATGTTTCTACTTCCGATAGTGCAGCAATATCTAACAAGTGATCTAAGAATTCCACAATAACTACCTAAAACACATGGAATAAGAATATATACATATAAAAATATGGATGAGCAATGACAGAGTGTCATAGGCAAGATGCAATAGATGGTATAAGATACAGTATATACATATTAAATGAGTAATGCAAGATAAGTAAACATTATTCAAGCGCCATTATTAAATTGACTAGTGATCAATTTATTAAAGTATTAAATGTAGGCAGCAGTCTCTCTATGTTAGTGATGGCTGTTTAACAGTCTGATGGCCTTGAGATAGAACCTGTTTTTCAGTCTCTCGGTCCCAGCTTTGATGCACCTGTACTGACCTCGCCTTCTGGATGATACCGGGGTGAACAGGCAGTGGCTCTGTAGGTTGTTGTCCTTGATGATCTTTATGGCCTTCCGGGTGGTGTAGGTGTCCTGGAGGGCAGGTAGTTTGCCCCCGGTGATGCGTTGTGCAGACCGCACCACCCTCTGGAGAGCCCTGTGGTTGTGGGCATTGCAGTTGCCGTACCAGGTGGTGATAGTTTGTGAGGGTTTGAAGTGTCAAAGCCCAATTTCTTCAGCCTCCTGAGGTTGAAGAGGCACTGAAGAGGCACTGAAGAGGCGCTGAAGAGGCGCTGAAGAGGCGCTTCACCACACTGTCTGTGTGGGTGGACCATTTCAGTTTGTCCGTGATGTGTACGCCGAGGAACTTGAAACCTTCCACCTTCTCCACTGCTGTCCCGTCGATGTGGCAGGGGTGTGCTCCATCTGCTGTTTCCTGAAGTCTACGATCATCTCCTTTGTTTTGTTGACGTTGAGTGAGAAGTTGTTTTCCTGACACCACACTCCTAGTGCCCTCACCTCCTCCCTATAGGCTGTATCGTCGTTGTTCGTAATCAAGCCTACTACTGTTGTGTCGTCTGCAAACTTGATGATTGAATTGGCGCCATAATGGCGCGTTTTGGGGGGATATGTCCCCTCCCTCCCATCCCAAGTCCAAGTTGCACACTTGATTATTTCTCAATTATACTTTTAGATACAAATGTCAAATACTCTATGTCAACAATCCTTCCTCCAAAGGGCCCTTCTAGGTATTACATTTTGTAAAAATCCCCCAAATCATGGTATTTTGTTGTCTGGGTTTCTTGAGGAATCAATTTTATGTCTAATCATGGTTTTGCTTGGTTGGAATTAGGAGCAAAACAGAGCACCTGAAATTCAAGGTCAACATTGGTGAATGTAAGGGTGGTCGTCAGATTTTTGTTCAACTTTTGTTATGAGGGAAACTCTATACGACAGCATAACCTGCTTAGTAAACCCTATTGTGGCAAAAAAACATGAATCGCTATGACGAAACTGGCTCTCATGAGGACCGCCACAGGAAAGGAAGACCCAGAGTTACCTCTGATCCAGAGGATAAGTTCATTAGCGTTACCAGCCTCAGATTGCAGCCCAAATAAATGCTTCACAAAGTTCAAGTAACAAACACATCTCAACATCAACTGTTCAGAGGAGACTGTCCAGTTCTTCAGTTCATCAGTTCTTCATGGTCGAATTGCTGCAAAGAAACCATTACTAAAGGACACCAATAATAGGAAGAGACTTGCTTGGGCCAAGAAACACGAGCAATGGACATTAGACCATTAGTCCTTTGGTCTGATGAGTCCAAATTTCAAATATGTTTTGGTTACTTCATGATTCCATGTGTTATTTCATAGTGTTGATGTCTTCACTATTATTCTCCAATGTTGAAAATAGTCAACATAAAGAAAAATCCTTGAATGAGTAGGTGTGTCCGAACTGTTGACTGGTACTGTACATCGTTGGCTGGCCCTCGCTTCATACTCGTCGCCAAACCCACTGGCTCCATGTCATCTACAAGACCCTGCTAGGTAAAGTCCCCCCTTATCTCAGCTCGCTGGTCACCATTGCATCTCCCACCTGTAGCACACGCTCCAGCAGGTATATCTCTCTAGTCACCCCCAAAACCAATTATTTCTTTGGCCGCCTCTCCTTCCAGTTCTCTGCTGCCAATGACTGGAACGAACTACACAAATCTCTGAAACTGGAAACACTTATCTCCCTCACTAGCTTTAAGCACCAACTGTCAGAGCAGCTCACAGATTACTGCACCTGTACATAGCCCACCTATAATTTAGCCCAAACAACTACCTCTTTCCCTACTGTATTTTATTTATTTATTTATTTTGCTCCTTTGCACCCCATTATTTTTATTTCTACTTTGCACATTCTCCCATTGCAAATCTACCATTCCAGTGTTTTACTTGCTATATTGTACTTACTTTGCCACCATGGCCTTTTTCCCTTATCTCACCTCATTTGCTCACATCGTATATAGACTTGTTTATACTGTATTATTGACTGTATGTTTGTTTTACTCCATGTGTAACTCTGTGTCGTTGTATGTGTCGAACTGCTTTGCTTTATCTTGACCAGGTCGCAATTGTAAATGAGAACTTGTTCTCAACTTGCCTACCTGGTTAAATAAAGGTGAAATAAAAAAAAATAAAAATAAATCCTCAGCTATTCACGTGATTTAATATTCACAATGAAAAACCAATGTAAAACATGCGCATCTAATATATTATTTTACCATAGCTCAAATTGCTAAAGCAGGACATTTCGATCCTCTATTGTGTTTCCCAGACTTTGTATTTCCATTATTTTCACATTAATCATCAACCACTGTTTTGTTCGGGACACACTCTTTCTCCCACTCTCTGCTTAAAGATTTAAATGGCCACCTTGTCAGGATATGCAGCCCATACTGCTCTGACAGACCAGACAAAATTTACATGCTGAAAATTCACAAATTCACATGATTTCTGGCTTCCTCCCATTGCAGCGGCACGGTGCTATTCGACTGTAGTTTGAGGAACGGCAGAGTGTGTCTTTTACATTCTCTCGGGTAGGCTGATAATAGAGGAGAAGTGGTTCCTCCGTCACCACACACCTCATTCCACGAGATACCTCCTGATCCACTCAAACGCCATCCAGTATTCAACAATGTTAGGCGAAAGAAAAACACTTAAGCAACACAGGCTGGTAATGTTCAAATCAAGGGGAATTGCCCAACAAAGCCTTAATCAGTTCCATATGAAACCATATGAGATTTCCATTTCATACGAAGTGCTATAAGACTGCCAAGCTGTGACAAAAACATGTAAAGATATATTCACCATATTGTGTGTCATGTTGTGGGTAGATCTCAGATTTCATTGCACAATAATTGTAGTAGTTACCCCATGGTCATTCAATGCAAGCGAACGCACATTTGCGATCTGTCACTCTTGTGCAGACTAGTGCAATTAGTGTATGAAAGTTACCCTGTGCCAAAGTTTGGCTGCACCACTCCACCCCCAAATCAGGTTTGCCTGAGTTCCTCTTGAGCATTGTTGTTGGCGTGTTTAAATACAGTGGGTGTGTATGGTGTGTGTGCGAGCGAGACAGCGACAGAAAGAGAGAGAGAGCCTTCCTGGGTTATTTCGCCCCGTGATGCCTACAATGACTAATGTGTTGCCGCCTGAGGAGTCATCTGGATGATTTACAAGCCATAACAACGCTGTAATGAGCTACAGGAAACACCACCTGGTATTGATACTGTATCCTACATAGACGACTTACCTGGGCCCAAGGAGGCAGTTCACTTGTCGCTACGTTGCAGCATTTGAGTTGTACTACAGCAGGGGTGGTCAATGTTGGTCCTGGAGAGCCAACACACGTCTGGTTTCTATTCTCATCTTCTAACCAGGGACTGAAAGGAAGAGGATCAGCCAAAAGCTGCCTCTCGTACTGTACTTGTCAAATCAACGCCTGCAGATCTCCACTACATGTGACATCGATACATAAGGCCAGACTTCAAGTTCCTTTGGCAGTCATTGAGCCGGGGAGGGCAGTGGTGATGGGGACAGGGATGTTAAAACGAGTCTGGTTGTCATCTGTTATCTCCGGGCATGCTCTCAGGATATTATGTGCTGGCTATGACAAAGCGGCGGTGGCGCTCAGCCTAATTGCCTGGCACCTCGGTAAGGAATATGTGTGGTGTCACAGGCATCAGAGATGGGAGGGGGGTGAGGGGAGGGGTGGAGGAGTCCCCCACCCCCTTAATTGGATTCATTATGAGAGCATGGCTCATTACAAGATGAGAGGAGGGGACAGAAGGGTAATGAACAGCAATCGGCCCATGTCCTCATCCTAAGGCTGACAGCCAGGGATAAGAGAGGAAGTCTCGGGTCTTCTTGAAGCAGCCACAGAGAAAGAGGAGGATGATAGAGGTAGAATGAGAGATAGAAAGAGAGGAGAGTGAGTGAGTGAGTGAGTGAGTGAGTGAGTGAGTGAGTGAGAGAGAGAGAGAGAGAGAAAGAAAATAAGAATAGCGTGTAAGGGGAAAAACATTTGAGACAGGAGTGAAAGAGAAAAATAAATGATGAAAAAGAGAGGGTGGGTGGTTGAGCATTAGCATTTTATGGATCTAATAACGGAGCTGGGTGATGAGGGGGACATCATTCATAAGGAGATATCAATTGTAGAAAGCGGAACAACAACAACCCGAGCTGTGGCAAAATGGAAGATATGGTAACTGCTTTATAGCAATGGAGAGGGGGATGGAGGGATAATTTGCCTGATAAGTACAGTGGGGTCTGTGACAGCGGAGGCAGACAAACGAGTGGCAGCATCTCTCCCCTGAGCTGCAGATGAGATCAGACGATGGCAGTGTGTTGTGGTTGCTGGCCTTATTTCTTCTGAGAGTCCAGGAGGCTGCAACTCCAGGCCTCCTTCATTCCTCTTGGCAGAAAGCAAAAATAAAAGTCAACGGCAAATGGGGTGGCTGAGCGCGGTGATAGCAGCCATCTGTTAAGGGCAAATTGGCCTGTCGCCCTCAGTGTCATATCCCTGCTGGGCCGGATGACAAAGAGAGGGGTCACTGGGGGATCACATGCAGCATCAGCACGGATGTTCATCAGCACACAATGTTCTTCAGCATTCATTCCTGAAAAAGAGAGCGAGCGGGAGAGAGAAGAGTGAGAGAGAAAGAGACAGAGAGAGAGAGAGAGAGACAATACAGCTGACAGAGAGATAGAGGGACGGGAGGATCAACAGGCGCAGAAGAAAGGCAGCTTCATTCGTTACGCTAAAGAGATCTGCCATGTAAAGGCAGCTTCGTACATTACATTAAAGAGATCTGCCATGTAAAGGCAGCTTCGTGCATTACATTAAAGAGATCTGCCATGTAAAGGCAGCTTTGTGCATTACATTAAAGAGATCTGCCATGTAAAGGCAGCTTTGTGCATTACATTAAAGAGATCTGCCATGTAAAGGCAGCTTCGTGCATTACATTAAAGAGATCTGCCATGTAAAGGTAGCTTTGTGCATTACATTAAAGAGATCTGCCATGTAAAGGCAGCTTTGTGCATTACATTAAAGAGATCTGCCATGTAAAGGCAGCTTCGTGCATTACATTAAAGAGATCTGCCATGTAAAGGTAGCTTTGTGCATTACATTAAAGATATCTGCCATGTAAAGGCAGCTTTGTGCATTACATTAAAGAGATCTGCCATGTAAAGGCAGCTTTGTGCATTACATTAAAGAGATCTGCCACGTTGTTTTGTGTGTCGTGTGATTAAAAAAACACCTCATATGTTTTGTAATGAAATTTGCCTCACGGTAACACCATTTGAGCATAGCTCAAATTGCTAAGTATGCTTTTACAAAAAATTTATTTGTGGTTCTGGCGTTTTTATTATCTTGAAATAAGAGAATCAATGTTAGATATGGAGTCCGTGATGCCAGGGCGATTTTAAACCATAAAACCCACCATCAGCAGTTCATGCGTCAATGTCAACCATAACTAAAAATCACATTGTTGTAAATACAACTAAATGAGATCTGAGAAGTGGACATCACAGCACATACAGAATCAAAGGTATTATTTGATTTTGTTTTATGATGTTAACTGTAAGGAGTTAAAATGCCCCCCACCCCCACACCCCTCTCTCTTTCAACTCAAATATTTATAAAGATTCAGATTATTGTATTAACTATTTACGTGGACTGGGATATGTTTCGTATTGCGTCAGACAACAACATTGACGAATACGCTGATTCGGTGAGCGAGTTCATTAGAACGTGCGTTGAAGATGTCGTTCCCATAGCAACGATTAAAACATTCCCAAACCAGAAACCGTGGATTGATGGCAGCATTCGCGTGAAACTGAAAGCCCGAACCACTGCTTTTAATCAGGGCAAGGTGACATGACCGAATAAAAACAGTGTAACTATTCCCTCCGCAAGGCAATCAAACAAGCTAAGCGTCAGTATAGAGACAAAGTAGAATCTCAATTCAACGGCTCAGACACAAGAGGTATGTGGCAGGGTCTACAGTCAATCACGGATTACAAAAAGAAAACCAGCCCCGTCACGGACCAGGATGTCTTGCTCCCAGGCAGACTAACTAACTTTTTTGCCCGCTTTGAGGACAATACAGTGCCACTGACACGGCCAGCAACTAAAACATGCAGACTCTCCTTCACTGCAGCCGACGTGAGGAAAACATTTAAACGTGTCAACCCTCGCAAGGCTGCAGGCCCAGACGGCATCCCCAGCCGCGCCCTCAGAGCATGCGCAGACCAGCTGGCCGGTGTGTTTACGGACATATTCAATTAATCCCTATCCCAGTCTGTTGTTCCCACATGCTTCAAGAGGGCCACCATTGTTCCTGTTCCCAAGAAAGCTAAGGTAACTGAGCTAAACGACTACCGCCCCGTAGCACTCACTTCCGTCATCATGAAGTGCTTTGAGAGACTAGTCAAGGACCATATCACCTCCACCCTACCTGACACCCTAGACCCACTCCAATTTGCTTACCGCCCAAATAGGTCCACAGACGATGCAATCTCAACCACACTGCACACTGCCCTAACCCATCTGGACAAGAGGAATACCTATGTGAGAATGCTGTTCGACTACAGCTCAGCATTTAACACCATAGTGCCCTCCAAGCTCGTCATCAAGCTCGAGACCCTGGGTCTCGACCCCGCCCTGTGCAACTGGGTACTGGACTTCCTGACGGGCCGCCCCCAGGTGGTGAGGGTAGGCAACAACATTTCCACCCCGCTGATCCTCAACACTGGGGCCCCACAAGGGTGCGTTCTGAGCCCTCTCCTGTACTCCCTGTTCACCCACGACTGCATGGCCACGCACGCCTCCAACTCAATCATCAAGTTTGCGGACGACACAACAGTGGTAGGCTTGATTACCAACAACGACGAGACGGCCTACAGGGAGGAGGTGAGGGCCCTCGGAGTGTGGTGTCAGGAAAATAACCTCACACTCAACGTCAACAAAACTAAGGAGATGATTGTGGACTTCAGGAAATAGAGGGAACACCCCCCTATCCACATCGATGGAACAGTAGTGGAGAGGGTAGTAAGTTTTAAGTTCCTCGGCGTACACATCACAGACAAACTGAATTGGTCCACCCACACAGACAGCATCGTGAAGAAAGCGCAGCAGCGCCTCTTCAACCTCAGGAGGCTGAAGAAATTTGGCTTGTCACCTAAAGCACTCACAAACTTCTACAGATGCACAATCGAGAGCATCCTGTCGGGCTGTATCACCGCCTGGTACGGCAACTGCTCCGCCCACAACCGTAAGGCTCTCCAGAGGGTAGTGAGGTCTGCACAACGCATCACCGGGGGCAAACTACCTGCCCTCCAGGACACCTACACCACCCGATGTCACAGGAAGGCCATAAAGATCATCAAGGACAACAACCACCCGAGCCACTGCCTGTTCACCCCGCTATCATCCAGAAGGCGAGGTCAGTACAGGTGCATCAAAGATGGGACCGAGAGAGAGAAAAACAGCTTCTATCTCAAGGCCATCAGACTGTTAAACAGCCACCACTAACATTGAGTGGCTGCTGCCAACACACTGACTCAACTCCAGCCACTTTAATAATGGGAATTGATGGGAAATATATCACTAGCCACTTTAAACAATGCTACCTAATATAATGTTACATACCCTACATTATTCATCTCATATATATATATGTATATACTGTACTCTATATCATCTACTGCATCTTTATGTAATATATGTATCACTAGCCACTATAACTATGCCACTTTGTTTACATACTCATCTCATATGTATATACTGCACTCAATACCATCTACTGTATCTTGCCTATGACGCTCTGTACCATCACTCACTCACATATCTTTATGTACATATTCTTTATCCCCTTACACTTGTGTGTATAAGGTAGTAGTTTTGGAATTGTTAGCTAGATTACTTGTTGGTTATTACTGCATTGTCGGAACTAGAAGCACAAACATTTCACTACATTCGCATTAACATCTGCTAACCATGTGTATATGTGACAAATAAAATTTGATTTGATTTGATTTAGTGGTCCATTGGAAATGTTCGGGAAACAACTTTCCCCTGGAAGAGATGTTGTCTGTAAATGTCAAATCTAGCCTGGCTCAGCCCCACAGCATAGTGGGAGAGAGAGCGCAAAGCAGAGTGGGTTATATACAGTATATACACTGAGCGTACAAAACATTAGACTGACCAGGTGAATCCAGGTGATCCCTTATTGATGTCAACTTCAATTAGTCTAGATGAAGAGGAAAAAGGTCAAACACATATTTGTGTTGATTTGTGCCATTCAGAGGGTGAATGGGCAAGACAAAGTATTTAAATGCCTTTGAACGTAATATGGTAGTAGGTGCCAGTTTGGGTGTGTCAAGTACTGCAACGCTACTGGGTTTTTCCACACTCAACAGTTTCCTGTGTGTATCAAGAATGGTCCACCAACCAAATGACATCCAGCCAACTTTAATGTGGGAAGCATTGGAGTCAATATGGGCTAGCATCCTTGTGAAATGTTTTCGACACCTTGTAGTCCATGACCCGGTGAATTGAGGCTGTTCTGAGGGCAAAAGGTGGTGCAACTCAGTATTGTTCCTAATGTTTTGTACACTCTTCTTCGACTTTTTGGTAGAAGCCATTGTGGGCCTTTGCAGTTTCCACCTTGAAATTAGTATTTTTGCTGTATTACTTGTGATGGAAGATTCTTCATGAGGCCTGGTCTGTCTGTATCTGACACTTCACACAATCATTGCATCAAACCTAAAACAGCGTTGGAGAACACACCCAACTATAGAATGACCCCCCTTTTTAGCGCCGATTGAGATCCCAGAAGACATCATAAAGGCAGGGTAAACATTTCCCGGTGTATATGTTAGTCAGATAACACAACTGAAACCTTATTTCCTCACCAGTGCTTTTACTGGTGATCACACAGTTTGTGGAAAGAGAGACAAAAGGTTAAACGTTCATGAATATCTCAAAATCTCTTACAAAACAACAACTGTCTCTGATGCACGCAGGGCCCAGGCTGTATTGAATATGAAATAAGGAAATGATCAATTTGTTCTCTCTGAGAGGGCCAACGTAAAGCAAGAGGAGGAGTGGATTCATCATAATTCCCTACAGTCAAATAAAAAAAGAAGGATGGAATGAAAGCAGAGGTCTGTGGCAGTGGCTCGACTCGGCTCATTCCATTGGTTCATTCATTACAGCGAGCAACGGAAAGGGGCGGGGGAGAAAAAGCTTGCTCTCCACGTGAAAAGAGGAACATGTTTTTTACGGCGTCGGTGAATGACAAGGAAAACATTAAAGCCAGGGATTTGGCCGAGGGAAGTCCACACATGCTTGGCCATTATTTAAGCTAATTAAGTCATTTTGGGGGGCCAAGAACAAAGACAAATAAAGGACCAAGAAACAGCTTAGCGGGTTTGCAAAGCTGGCAATATCTTAGACGGGATATTAATGTGTTTGTTACTTTGTGTGGTATTGCAGCAACCTTGTTTAATGAATTGGTCAAAACATTATTTCTTTACATGCATATTAATCACAATAACTCACATCTATTCATGCCTTAACTACTGAAGATCTCTGGCAACTTCATTAAATAGTACCCGCAAAACACCGGTCTCAACATCAACAGGGGAGAGGTGACTCCAAGATGCTGGCCTTCCAGATCTACAGTTTCTTGGCAATTTCTCGCCCGGAATAGCCTTCATTTCTCAGAAAAAGAATAGACTGATGAGTTTCAGAAGAAAGTTCTTTGTTTCTGGCCATTTTGAGCCTGTAATTGAAGCCACAAATGCTGATGCTCCAGATACTTAAGTAGTCAAACGTTGGTCAGTTTTATTGCTTCTTTATTCAGGACAACAGTTTTCAGCTGTGCTAACATAATTGCAAAAGGGTTTTCTAATGATCAATTAGCCTTTTAAAATAATTAACTTGGATTAGCTAACACAACATGCCATTGGAACACAGGAGTGATGGTTGCTGATAATGTAATGTAGATAATCCATAAACCAGCCTCAATAGACATTTACAACATTAACTATGTCGACAATGTATTTCTGATCAATTTTATGTTATTTTAATGGACATAAACGTGCTTTTCTTTCAATAACAAGGACATTTCTAAGTGACCCCAAACTTTTGAACGGTAGAGTAAGTACTTGGATGTCTAGATTGATGACAAGTTGTCCTATGTAACGCAAAAAAATCTGACTAAGAAGCTAAGATCAGAGATTGTTTTTTATATAAATCATGCTTTAGTATTAAACATAGGAGAAAGATTGTTCAAACAACACTTCTCCCTGTATCGTATTTTGGTGATATTGTTTACATGCATGCATCAACCTTAGTTTTAAAAGCCTTGGACACAGTCTACCATTCTGCAATACGTTTTATCAAAGGGGACAATTTTAGGACTCATCATTGTAGTCTGTATGAAATGTGGGATGGACCTCTCTGTCTGTAAGAAGAGAGCTGCATTATCTTGTATTTATTCACACAGCAATCTGACAGAAACTCCCTCTATATGTAACATCATTAATTAAGATAAAAAATTCTAAGTTACCAAACCGTTCACAGGAATGGATAACACTAGAGATCCCTCCAGTCTCCACAGATTTGGGAAAATCTGTGTTTAGTTTTTATGCCCCAAATTTGTGTAACAATCTCACAGTTCACAGCAGTTAGATGTGTTAGATGTGCTGGTGCCACTCAAACGGTTGACATTATCATTGAGGACCTCTTAGTTAACTGTGATTGCTTTTATTAAATGTTTCTTTTAAATGTACTTTTTTTATTGTGTTATACACAATTTGATTGTTTTCTACAAATGTGTATGTTT